>NW_021604579.1:11086229-11107805 GCF_004785775.1 Grammomys surdaster
GGGCGGAGCTGAGGCGGGGCGGAGCTGAGGCGGGGCGGAGCTGAGGCAGGTGTAAGAAGCTCAGGTTCCTGGGCCCCAGGTCATGGTGACTGAATGAAGATATTGAAGGTCAAGGAATTTGCATTTTTAAAAGTCTTATATTTTTCTTCCAGTGAAGATGTATCTGGCACACGTATAGGGGTGCTGGTAGGGGAAGGGGTGCTGGTGGGAGGGGTGCTGGTGCGGGGAGGGGAAGTGGACATCAGATCCCTGGGGGCTGGAACCCGAACTCAGGCTTTCTGGAAAAGCAGAAAGTACATTTAACCGCTGAGCCCTGCATTTTAGCAACTACTTTCAACCAAAGCAGTTCACGGGTACCTCTGTGGGAGAACCCCTGGGTTAACAGTCTGCATACTGAAGAGGTATGGTACACTTCATTTTTTTGTAGTATCATAGCTCCCTAGCGAAACAGGGGTGCAAATGTTTGCAACCCCACCCCCAGAGAAAGCAACAGGTGGGAGGAAAAGGTGAGCACGAGGCACTACCCACTCGAAAAACTAAGTCTCAAGGGGAGCAGGAAGGGGCACGGCCACACTTACAGTTACACGCACGTAAGTGGGTCAGCCTGCTCAGGTTCAATGCTTGTTTGCCCATTCCACTTTCCTTTAGGAGGCAATTAAGCCAGGGAGAGCAATGCCCAACCAATGGGGTTAATGCTGCAGAATGGATACAAACAAAACACACGCGCACACACACAGGCAGGCACACACACACACATACACACACACACATGGATCTTTTTTTTTCCTTGAGCCATAAAGAACAAAGTTATATCATCTTCAGGAAAATGAATTCAATCGGAGATAATCATATTAAGCAATTAAGCTAGACTCAGAAAGACAAATATTGCATATCTTCTCTCATCTGTGGTTCTAATTCTATATAGACATATAAAATTAAGTGTGTATATATACATTAAAATAGAAGCAAAATTATCTAGAGGAACACAGGGGCTGACAGGAGAAGGAAGGGCAGAAGAAAAGGAACATGACTAACACCATATACATTTGTATGAAAATGTACTTATGGACCACAGTACTATGTACGTGAAGTACACAAGTAAAATTATAATATAATTATATAATAATATAATATATAGATGTTTGAGGTAGACTCCATGCCCCTCTACTATGAAGATCTGGGTGAGAAAGCAGCCTCTGGGAGGAATGGACCCTCACCAGATACCTATCTGTGGATATCCTATATATGCACCAGAACTATATACAATAGATTTCTATTATTTACAACATACCCAGTTCAGCCTGTGGCATTTTGTTTTAATAAACAGAAACAACTAAGAACCAACTTATCATCACCCCCATCCTGAACCCTGACAGGCAAGAAGGCTGTGAGTAGATTCCAGAAGCACCATTCTCAAAGGGATTGTGCCGTACTGTTTCCTAGACAGGAGGAAGGCAGTCCCAAGATTCAGAGACAGCTAGTAACTCACCCAAATATGCACAGCACATGAAAGACAGTGTGTCTGGGTTCCTCTAAACCAAAAGTTTATAGTCTGACAAAAGCCCTGTCCTTCCATCAAACCATCCATCACTGAGAGCCAGTCCCAAACTCTTTTACCCAAAGCTGAGGTGACTGAAATAGCCTTTGGCTAGATGCACCACCTTGGAGGCCTGGCTCTGCAGCCCCCCAGTGCAGCAGGCAGCCGATTGAACTTTTAATGAATATTTATACAGTTAACAGCATAACCTTTCAACAAGGACAATGATTAAACAATCTGTCTGCTTCCTTTCTTTATAATTAATAAGGCATTTGCTGTGTCCCTAAATAGACAGTTCTAATTACAGGCTCTCAAGGACCCAGCAGTGCTTTCTATCGGTCCCTTCACCCCTAAAGAGCCGAGGCTCTTGGAAAGCCAGGACAAAAGAGGCCAAGGAGATCAAGTTGACAAACATCTCTTGGAGTGGTTGTTCTAGGGTCCAGAGAGGGGCAGGTACCTCAAATGCCTGTCTGTCTTGTGATATAGCGCTTCTCCAAAGCTGGGTCTAGGTGTGGCTCTCCACTGCCCACGGCTAAGCTGTGGGGTGTGTAAGTCTTGCTAATAGAGTCTTATAGAGGGAGCAGAGCTGGATTTCCATCCCTGATCTATACCGCTTAGCCATGGCACATGAGGACACTGCTGCTTTCCCTGGCATGGCTAGAAAGGTCAATGAGGTGCCCACCTAGTCTTCCCTCAGGTAGGCTGAGCCATATGACCATCTGATGCCTACTTCCAGGATCCTTGAAGCCAAGACCTATATAAGCCAGTTGGTATAGGCAAAGGGGCCTGGTTTTAGAGTCGATAGACCTAGGACCAAATCTCATTTACTAAGGTCCTTAGACCAGACGCTTGAGTTCTGGCTCTCTAGTTCTCCTCTGCTGAAGGGAGAGTTGAATGATTACCTGGGGTTGATAAATGGTTTGCAGGATGCGGTATGGAAATCCCTATGCTCAAAAGCCTGCAACACACTTGCAGCTCAGGAAGCAGTTACTCTTGTCCTGTCCCATGCAATGAAAATGTAAATGACTGTGGCTGAAGGAAGCGGATTCCACCCCTGGGGGCTGCACAGCAGCTCACGTGTCTCATCAAGACATGGTCTCCATCCCAGTATAGCCTTTCCCTCAGGAATAGATGCTCCCAAGGGACACCCTTGGCTTGCTGTCCAAGTGTTTAAGCTTCTAAGAGGCTGAAGCAAAAGTCCTTACTGCCAGACAACACTGTGAAGGAGTTTGACGTGCCACCCTGAAGTGACTGAAGGCATCTATTAATTTCCAGAGAATCCTGTTTCAGAAACCCTCTGCCAACTCATAAGTTAATAAATTAAGAAAAAAGAAAGATGTTTGTTGCCAGTACCTGATGACTACTCAGTGGTCTACAGTCTTAGAGACTTGAGTCTTCTGGACAGACAACTTCCAAATGGGGATAGCCTGCTCTAAGGAGACTGGAGACTTGGATTGTCGGGAACCACTAGTCTCACTTGGCTGGGCAACCTAAGGAAGTGCCTTAGGAGGCACACCCTTGCACCCTGTCTCCCTGAAGGAGCAGAGTTACATCAGGCTCCTCCACACAGCATCAGGCAAGATGGGTGATGTCAGATTTCCAGGCCTGTACTTCCTGATCTATACATCGGTGAGCAGGGGTAAGGAGTGAGGAAACTCCACGCCTAGTAAGCAGCATCCAGATCTGCAACTCATTTCCCTTGAACCAGTCTCTCCATCCCTGCCTGCGCCCCTCCCAGCAGATACCTGAAGGTGGGTCGGAGGCGTCCCCAATCAAGCGAGCTATAATTAGAGCCCAAACGATACTTTCATTAGGCAAATGTTCTGGGCCTTCCCGTTGTGGCTCTGGCTGTATTTGATGAGTACCTGCTCCCAGGCTCCTCTGCTTCTCACAATCCCCCTTACGATACTTTAATAATATGAATCCAGTGTCCCGATAGTCTAATAAACTGTTATGTTGGGGGCAGAGAGGTTGAGGCCCAAGTACAAAAATAGACAAGGCTAGCACTTACTCCAGTATTTATATTTTCTCACTGTAAATGGAGAAACTGAGGCCCAGGAAGACTAGGCAACTTACATGAGGTTTCAAGGCAAACGACCTGATCCAACTGAACCAGGTCCCAAGCCTACTGTTCTCTTCTATCCATAATCTTTCTGTTAGGGGTGAGGAGTGAGGCTCTATCCTGGGAGCTGGCACAGTCCCAGAAACCTGGTAGGCTATGGAAGTTGCTATGGCAACACCAATTAAATGGACAGCGGGTTGGCTGCTAGGTTTTCATTCAGTTGGGAAGCTGTGAGCAAGCTTGCTACCAAGTCCAGCTGCCTCAAATCCTGCCTGGCCTTCAAGGCCCTCTCAGGATGATTCTTCCAGGCCGCCCTCCCTAGTCAAAGACTCCATGACCATTGCGATGGTTCATAAAGTAGGGATCCCAGACTTTATACCCCACTGGACAAGGGCAAAAAAAAAGAGGGACTTGGACTACTAAGAATTTAGGAATCTTAAAATGGGGAAATCTAGTCAGGCAGTGGTGGCTCACGCCTTTAATCCCAGCACTTGGGAGGCTGAAGCAGGCGGATTTCTGAGTTCGAGGCCAGCCTGGTCTACAGAGTGAGTTCCAGGACAGCTACACAGAGAAACCCTGTCTCAAAAAAAAGGGGGGGGGAATCTTTGGGATTCTAAATTGGGACCCATATATGGTGGGGAGGAGGCAGGTGATATAGGACCCCACAAGAATCGCGTGGGATAATCTACGGGGAGTTGGGCCTCTTCACTCCTGGGTGCTGCCTTGGTGGCTGCTCCCACGAATCTCAGAGAGCTTGAGAACCCTGTCTTTTGTCGTGGGAGACACACTTGCCACAGAGAGGTTGCATGTCTGTGAGGCAAGTCTATCAAGTTCTTAAGGCTGCTCAGCTGTTAACTCTAAGGGACCTGGGAGTCAGAAGCAGGGTATGTAGGTCCATCACCAGTCAGAGGACAGTTAGCACTAGCATTCTGAGGGAGGAAGACAAGGAAACAGGCAGGATAGGAAAGGGGGCGGGGAGTGAGCATGAGCCACAAAGGACGGAGCCCGGGAGAGTGGGACAGGTGAGCCGGCCAATGATCTCCACAAAGCCTCTACCTGTGTTCAGGATCAAGGCAGAACTGGCTGACTATTAGGGTAGGAAGCCCCAACCCAACCCCAGAAACTCTCCAGGAGGCACAGGACTCTGTCCCTTTTCAGCTGAGCAGTGTGTTTCTTTCTCTGGGGAAGATGCAGCACCCTTGCGTGCTCCAGGCTAGCATGAAGATGGTGGTCACAGGCAAGTGCAGCAGGGCTCCCTTCTTTTGGAAGGGCAGGGAAAGAGCACAGAGTTTCCTTCTGCCTCCAGGCCTCCCAGGACAGCATGGAGTAGCATTTGGTGTGGTAAGGAAAGGATGGGCCTGCGGTAAAACTGGGGAGGGCTAGGCAGCTGCCTAGGAAATGAGAGGCCCTTTGTCTGGGGCGGGGGTCTCTCTTGCTCTCCCTTTCTCTTTCTCTCTTGGAAACTGGTAGCTCTGTTGCTAGGAGACAAGAAAACCCAGTTATCATCAGTGGCAACCTTAAATGGGACTCTGGCCTCCATTGTTCCTGCCTCTACCTCTGGGGCAAATGTTAGCCCCAGAGAGGGGCTTCTGGACTTCCCCTTCGTTTCCACTATCCTCCACGTGCTCCCAACAGCCTTTTGTCTCAGGCTTGCGCTGCTACAGCTCTGCCTCTGGATCACTGAGCCCTCCCCCTCCCCCTTCTCATCTCCTTTTTAATTTAACAAATGTCACGGAATGACCTGCCAGGTCTAAGTTTGCTTTGAGGATTAGAGCCTAGAAAAGAAATCATGGAGAGACAAAGCCCTGAGTGTGGAAGGCAGTCCCAGAGCATCAGCTACGCCACCTCACCCTGGTTCCTTATGTCATCATGTAGCCAGCCAGGAAGAACAGGCCTGAGAAAAAAGGGAAGCCCTTGAAGTCTTGCCTGGGTGGCCATGGACAAACCGCTCCAACTCTCTGAGTTTCTGTATGCCCCTTTTGAAAATTCAGAAAGTGGTGGTACCTGCCTCTAGAGGCTGCTCTGAAGATAAAAGGAATACAAAGAGCTTAGCGAGGTGTGGCCCACAGTAAATGATTAACAGGCAGGCACCAGCTGCTGTTAGCGCTGCTGGAATTACAATTCAGATCCTCAAGAAGGAGGGCAGGAGCCTGAGGTGAGACAGGGCTACTTCTGAGCACCATTCTAACTGGTGCTGCAGGAACTGAGTCCAGCCTACAAGGGAGCTGAGAAGAAGGCAGGGAAACAGGCAGGCAGGGCCACTCCACAGACACTTGCCTGCTTACCAGGGACCGCCCACTCCCCAGAGTCTGGCACAGAGCATCCTCTGACCATCTCCTGTGAGCCTAACAACATCCCAGCGTGAATGTGCTGAGGAGGAAACTGAGGTGGGGCAAGACTCACAACAGGTGGCCTTTGACTCATCAGATCCATCGGGACACTCCTCCTCGCCGTCACATTTCCACCGCTCCGGGATGCAGTGGCCATTATCACAGGTAAAGTCGCTGTCTGCGCAGGTCCTCTTGGCTGTGGGACGAAGATAAGAAAGAGCATAAGGGTGAGCATTGAATGCTTTTTCTAAGACGGAGGCAGGGGTCTGGTGAGCACTGGATGCTTTTCTCAGGAGGCAGGAGGCAAACGGGTAACTGGGGTGTGTGCTCAGCCTAAGAAGTGTACCCCCAAAGTTCCCCGAGGGTCTGTAAGGAGCTCAGGCCCAGCAAGGCTGGCACCAAGGCTCCACACCATAGCATCTCTCTCCTCACTCCTCCTGCAGACAGGGCTCAGCCTCCTCACCTGCTTATACCCCACCGGACAACCAAGGCCCCTGGGAAAGCCCCAGGGAGCTCATGACCGTGAACCCTAAAAGGAGACAATGATTTTGAGGCAAGATGAATGAGGAATTTTGTCCTTGAAGTTGTGGCCATGATGGAGTACTTCCTGGTCAAGACACGCAGGGGGGTCCCTGTCATGGAACTCTGCAGGAAGACTCAGGGTTTCGGAATGCTGCTGGGCCCCCTGCCATCTACATGAATTTGAGGACATTACTAACCTCTAAATTCCCCCTTGACTAGAAACTGGGAGAACAAAAAGGCTGAAGGATGGCAGGAAGTTAGTGTGTGGGGACGTGAGGGTGTGCCGATGGGCCCTGGTGCACGGCAGGTGCTTGCTGTACAGCGATTGCTGTTTGTCTGGACAGTAATTAGAAGGGAAAGAAATGAGATGCTGTGTGCCCATGCAAGCTGAGATCTCGTGACTCATAGCGGATCAGCAGTAAGAACATGAATACCATGTCCAGCCCCAAACTATCTGCTACCCCGTGTGCCTAGTTCTGAAAGAAACTGGATTTAAGGGTCAGAGTGGAGAAAATGGCCATGTCCCAAGGTTGCCACCTTGTTATGTCCCTGTGTTGTCCTGGTGCTGGCACTGATCACAAATATCATCAGACAAGGGCAGAACAAGGCAGCTGTGCCAACAGGGACCCTGCAGGTGAGCTGGCGGCCCGCCCACCCTGCGAAGTATGGAGTTGGAGGATTTGGCCTTTGACCTCTCACACCCTTCATGTACTCCAGGGCCTCCAAGAGTCAGGGACTTTTCAACATCACCTGCACTCAGCTCCCATGAGCCCTCCCTAGGACTGAGGGTCCAAGAGTCGGGGCAGGAAGGAAGGGACCCTGCACAGGGAGCTAGCAGGCCTGGATTTACATTTTGGCTGTTCTGCTTTGCCATGTACTCTCAAGTAAGACACTTTCCCTTCCAGGCCTCTGGTCTTCATAGAGAAGGGCATTTGGTAAGACACAATCTTTTGGGCATGGTAGATAGTCATAGGCCAAGAGGCCTCAGGACTGACAGAGATAGCCTAAGAGGGTCCTTAGGGAGCCCAGGCCCTAGGAGTCCTCTCCCTGAATGACAGTGGAACTAGATGTGATATTGGGGCCGTCTGGATACTGACTGTTTCTAGCAGCTGGAAGATCTTCTTCCTTTTCTTCCCCTTTCCAACTTCCCAAATGGCCTCGCCCTGACTACTGTTGGTCTCTAGGCACTATTAGTATGTCCCTCTCTGCCAAGGCTGTCATCTAAAAATCCTTACTCTGCTTTCCATTATAAGCTTGGATGTAATTTCCCATCACCTCCAGTCTCTGCCGAGGGCCTCCCCGAGTTGCTATAATCCCCTCAATGGTCCTCTACAGCTTGGCAAACTTGGTACAGAAGGTAGATATTTGGGGCTTTTGGTTGTGTAGGCTCTGTTCTGTTCCTCAGTTTTGCTATTGTGGACAGAGCCCTGACAGAGAGTAAGTGGGTGCACAGGGTTGTGTTTCAGTAGAAGCTTGTTTCCAAAGACCAGCAACAGGCTAGTTTTGGCCTGTGCCCTTAAATCTGATGCCCGCTGCTTTACGTCATCATGAATCCTGTGGTCTGGTGTGGCTTGCTTTTCTCCTGTCTTTCCACAAGGAATGATGTCAAATTCCACACAGGACACAAGTCAGGGCAGACCACAGGAAGACACCAATGCCTGACTGGCATCTCTACTCTTACACATCCATGGTAGGATTCCTCCACCCTTGGTAAACAGTCCATGGCCTGAGGGTTTGTTGGGTCTTTTGTTTGTACTTTTCCCTTCTTGTGGTCCTCCAGCTGCTTCGTGGGGTTTTGGGAACAATGACTTTCTTCTCTGACTCCGGTCCATGTCTGCTTTGCTTTTTCCATGGTATCCTTTGCCCATCTCTAGTCTGAGTTTTCTTCACGTCTTCCTAAGACAGATGCCTCCGTTTCTTATTTTTTCCGGTTCTCTTGATGCTTCTGGGTATTTTACTCAGGAAATCCCAGGACAAACAGCCTGATGTCTCATCATTTGATGCAGGCAGAGTCCCAGGCAGGGCTCTTAAGTTGTATGCCTAAGTGGGAGCAGATCTGAACCTGTCAAGTCAGCAGGTTTCCTCCAGCACAGTCCTCCAACAGTGGCTGGCACACGTGGCAGAAAAGCCTAAGTGCCTGGAGGAGCCTGGAGGAGCCTGTGAGAACCCCAGTATCCAATAGGCCCATGCCTCTGGGAATGTAGAGACTAAGACAGCTAGTCCAAGGACCTCCAGCAAGGGGACGAGCCTGCAGGAGCAAGATGAATTGCTTAAGGTGATGCAGGAACACCGTCACTGGGCACAAGACAGCCAGACACCATCCCAGGATCCTCAGTTCCTGGGCATTCTGGGAGTGCAGGGGAGAGCTTGCTCTCTCCCTGTATGTCAAGTCATGGCAGACACTGGGCATGGAAGCCATAGCAGCCAAATGCCAGAAATGGCAGCTCAGGCTTAGCTGACCCACAGCAGACTGCGGGACAGACTGTTTCAGTATCTGAGCTGGTTTGGCCATATTCTCCCCAGATCTAGACTTGGGCCTCTCACCCCAAATCCTACAATCCCCTCACAGCTATCCTGGTAGCTGTTGTCAATCTGTTTTACAGAGGAAACTGAGGCTCAAAGAGGTGAGTGGGTAGGCGGCAGAAGGACTTCCGGGGTCTATGTGACATCTGCAAAAGGTAAGTAAATCCCTTTCCACAAACCTGCAGCCATGAGGGTATTGATTGGCAGGGGAAGAGCAAAGACTTCTGAGACAGAGGCCCCTCAAATCTCAGGGACCTCGTTGCAAGACAACCACCAAGCACAGAGGCTCCTGTACAAAGGTATACCCTTGCCATGTGCCCAGAAGTGTGCAGCAGAAACCTGGCCTGTGACGATCTATGCCTGGGTAATGTACCACCCTGGGGAAACAGGTGGTGTGATCACTTTCAGGCTAGAGACACTAAACCACCCTTGAAGTCCCTCTGTTAGACCTCTGCAGTCACATGGAAGGATCTGGCACTGGCGCTTAAGATGAATTCTGGCATGGCCACCTCTTTACTAGGTGACTGAGGGCAAGTCCCTTCTGTCTCTGAGCCAGTAAGGATGTGGCTTTCCTGTATAGCACTGCCACAGGACAAAAGGCAAAAGAGCTCAGTGAATAAGCCCAGCGTCGTCGGGTCCCTCCAGTGTCACCAGGCTAGCTCAGCCCTGCCACAGGAAGAGGCCAAGCAGTCGGTCAAGCTGCCATTGCAGGCCAGGCCAGACCCTACTCTCCTGGCCTTGGCTTTCGTTCCCAGGGCAATTCCCCAGCTGGGCTCCAGGCTGTGGTTCCCTGTTTCTAGGGATTTATGTCCCTCTGTGCCAGTCTGCCCCTTGGACAATGCCCACCTCTGTGAGTCCCTGTACTCCACGCCACAGGAGTGATACATAGTCATCCAGGGTCTGCGACATCATAATCTGGTGCCATGGCAACAGATGGACTGCCACAAAGGCTCTAGGATTCCACAGGGTGGTAAGGAGGGGCCTGCCCCAGGGAAGAGCAGAGGACAGTGGGAAATCCAGGACAAAGGGACTGGGAGCTACTGCTATGTATAATAAGAACGCAAGCCAAGGAAAGTGTCAGACAGTTCGTGGTCAAAGGGACTCTTCTGCCACCTGTGGCTGTGTGACTTTATTCAAGATGCACTGCTTCTCCGAGCCTTACAAAACACACAGGGCCACTATGAGGAGCAAACGGGCTAAGGATGGTGCTAGGGTTTGTAAACTGAGAAACAAAAGGGGACGTGGGTGAGTATAAAGTCACAGCCCTGGCCTCAGCTGACTGGTGTATGGTGTGCACGGTTGTCAGTCCACACATCTGGTGCTCCTCCTCAGGCGATGGAGCTGTAGTGCTGACTGGTCCTTCAGCAGCTCTCAGCCCCTGTATGCTCCTGAAAATTACCATGCTCACCCATCACTCCCAAATCCCACCCCCAGAGGCATCCTTCCCAAAACAACACACATCCTCACACCAAGGATGCCACCCACACTCCTGTGCAGAGATGTGGATTCAAATAAGCCAGCTGCCAGCTGCTCCTCGGGCCAAGAGAATGTCCCACCAAGATACATTTCCCAGATGAGTGACAGCTCAAGGCCACAGTGTGTGCCTGCAGGGGCTGCTCTTGAGCTCAGGTATCTGGGTCCACTGTGTGGCCACAAAGCCTGATAAAGGCCACTGGAGGAAGACTATCCCAACAGGGGTGCCTGGGTGAGGATGGGGGGGTTGGGATGAAGAGTGTTCTGGGAGGGACTAACAGGCCTGGACTGGAGGAACCAGCAGAGTCTGTAAGGACTGGGAAGGCAGCAAGTATCATGGAGCCTGAGAGCTCTACCAGGCTAGCAGCCAACTTGCTCTGCCTGGCATCAAACTGCCCCTTGGAGGCCCAGTTTGACCTTGCTTTCCTTGAGCTCACCCATGGGACCCACTGAGTATGTGGCTACTAACCAAAGGATGGCTTATTCAGCAGCCTGTGAGACCCACGGCTCTGTTGGCTTTGGGATTTGGTAAGGCTACGCAACATGGACCAATGGTTCCTAGCAGAGGAAGATAGTCAGAATACAGGTGGAGAGCCTGGGTGGCCATCTGCCCAGGTCTTGGGATATACTTTCCCCCTTGGAGAATCAGGAAGCCACCAGCTTAACAAAAGTCACCCCACCCTCACCCCAAGAAAAGCCTGCAGCGGGATACCTGACTGGTTGTTTCTTCCAGCACTCTCCAAGAAAAGGAAGTCCAGTGAGCCATGTCTGGGAAGCACTATGAGATGCAAGCTCTTGATCCTAGGGGAAGACGAGGTCCTTGGAAGGGGAGCCTGGCTGCACTGGCACCTAGCAGAGAATGGTACCCAGCCATCTCACTGTGGGCCTCTCCTACCAGACCGTGCATAACAGCTGTTCAAAGAGAACTCAGCAATGAGGAAACTCAAGTTCTCACACCAGGGACTGTTTGAGGGAAGGCTCGGGACAGGGAGAGGGGACTGAGACCAGTCACTTGGGCCAGGGAGATAGGGATACAAACTGTCTACCCTCTGGTCTCCCGAGCTCCAGAGAGAAGCAGAACAAGAGACCAGTAAGAAAGGTGGACACTGCAACTGAGTGACTTGGGATGGGTCCCTGCCCAAAGAGGGAAGGGGAAACCAAGGACATAAAGCCTCCAACCCCAGAACCTGCCTAGAGGGTTCAGCTGCTTCCACTGCCTCTCTCAGGCCTAGGCCAGCACTGGGAGGCCTGGCTCTGCCTGCAGCCAGCCCTAAGGCAGCTGGGCACTTGTACCCTGTTCGGGAAGATGAAAGGGCTGCTCCCCACACAGTTACCCTTCTGCAGAGCTCGCCAGGCCCTGGGGTTGCCAAGACAACTGCTGCCAGCAGAATGAAGATCCGGGGTGGGGGCAGGGGGCGTGCCAGCCCGCCCCTGGCCTACTAACCTGGCAGGCAGATTTAAATGACAGCCCAGGAAGCTACTATTAAACTGTCACCCCAGTCAACAGGACGACAGACTGAGAGTGTTCTCCGACTGCAGCAACAACACAGCAGGAGTGAGAGGGGGAGGAGACAGTGGCCTGGAGCAGCCTGCACCCCCTTCCAGGAGGCCCTGGGCTGCAGGCTTGTCCACCCACTGCCAGAGACACCCCACCCCCCAGGCTGTGGCAGGTCCTGGCATGGAGCTGCAGCTCAGTGCAAGGCCTGACAATGGTTATTTTTCACACTTAAGAGGAACCTTTTCCCAAGTGAAACTCCACAACACAGAAAACAGATCAAAATGGATCCGTGCTGTAGAAACAGGGCAAGAAGTGAGGGATCCCATCAGCTGTTTCCCCTCAACAGCCCTGCAGGAACCTTCATGAAACTCTGGGAACCCAACCCAGCTCTGGGTTCACATCCTTACCCCTCTCCAGGCATGTGTTGTTCCTATAAGCCCTGAGTTTAAAAATCCTGTGGGTCTGACATTTAAAACAGCTTCCGTCTCAGGCACCGAGTCTCCAAGGATTCTTAGTTGTTGTCTTCACACCCTGAGCCTCTATACTGTCTAGGTTTCTCTAACAGACACTGCCAGTCAGAGATGTCAGAAGTAGACGGCACAGTCGCATCCCCAAAAGGTATGTTTCCGTAGGTCCAGGCTCTTGGTGGTATTGGGCAACAGACGGGTGCTAGAGTCCTGACACACATCATGAGTAGCATGTGGGGCTCAGGCCCTTGGCTCAGTGCTGCCCACCTGGCTCCAGGACTTAGGCCACCACTATCTGTCAGCAGGTGACATTCACAGCCATCTGAGTCCTTTCTCCTCCCACCTGCAGAGAATGAGGGAGACTCCACAGCTGCTTCTTGTTTCTGGCCCTGTTCACTACAGGTTATATATTCTATTGAGGGCACATCAGGAGTCAAACAAAATACGCCCCCAAACACCGATAGGGAGGGGCCAGGAGACCAGCCAGAGGCCATGTGGGAGACACCTGCAGGAACACTTGTGGGGATGGTGAAGCTGGGCCTGGAGCATCAGGATCACCTGGTGACCTATGGCCGTGGCAGATGTCATCAGCCTGACTCCCTCCAGTACTGCTATCTCCCAGTGAAGAGATGGGTTTTCCTGCCATCCTCAGCTGAGGACCTTAGAGGAAGGTACCATTACCAGATGACAGGAGGCAGGGAGGGTAAGCAGAACATAACATCCAACATCGTCTGAGCTCAGTCATGAGCCAATACCTCTCTCCCTAACCTAGGTCCATCCCCAGTGTCCTCAACCTAGGATCTCCCTCAGAGACCACGTCCCTAACTATTAAAGTGGCCTCTTCCACTCTGGCTGGGACTTAGTTTCCTCACCTGAACCAACCTCTAAGGACTCCTTCTAGCTGATGTTCTAGACCAGTGGCTCTAAGACACATAGGCTGTGATCTTTGGTGTGCTCCAAGGCCCTCCAAAAGGGTCACTCAGGGCTTCCCATAACAAGCCCCTCCTTCCAGATCCAGCATATCCCAGTTGGTGTTGGACACTTTCTGACCCCGGTCTGGCTGTCACCAAGGGAAGTACAAGCTCTCACTGGGGTATGTGGGACTCCCAGTCGCCACAGGAAAGATGAGCAGCTCTGAGGGAGACAACAAAGGCATCTTCCTGTCCCAGTGATTTGTAGAAAGCAGGCAGTATTGAGCCAGTGACAGCTGGGGGTGGGGGGAGGGTATACAGGGAGACATAGTTAGGATAGGATCAGCAACAGACTCGGGCTGGTGCCTGCCATGTCGCCAAACCCAGCGCTGCTCGGAGGTGCAGGTGCACACTCCAGGAACACTGTCCTTTAAGGATCAGATCAGCCCCATCCTGGAACGTGGACTGCCCACCTGGCACTAGTATTGTAGGTCCCAGGGAAACAGCTAGAAGAAAACTCTGGGCATCCTCGAAATCAAAGCTTCCAGAGAGCAGGAGGCAAGGTTGGGAAATCCTTTAGATCAGGGGTTCTAGCCCAGGGTTCTCTGGCTCCAGCTTCACAACTGCCACGGGGGCAGAAGATACCTGACTTGTCTCAGCCTCTTCTGACCAGAATCCTTCCTGTCTAAACATTCTAGCCCTGCTGCCAATATGCTAAGGGACCCTCAGCAGGCTTCTTTAGGCTTAAGGCTCATCAACTGCCAATGGAAAGGCCAGAGTTCCCAGAACAGAACTTGGCATCCAGTGGCAAGGAAGCCAGGCCATAGAAGCCCAAGAACCCCTGGTGCAAAGGAGTATGGGATGGAAGGCTTGGGTACCACGGTGCTGGTGGCTGGCAGTGTCCCCACCTGACAAGGCAAAAACCAGTGGATCCCTGCTAGAGTGCCACCCCTCAGGAGGTGCTCTTTCCATTCCCAGCCCCAGCAGTGTGCACAGGCCAGCTCCAAGGAGAGCAGTGAAGGCCTGGTCATGCAGCACCACACAGCTTTCCATCTATCAGCTCCAGGCAGATGCTGTGTGGTACACAGCTTCCACTGCAAAGACTAAGGAGTCTCTACCAGACAGGACTAGGCAGAGTAAGTCATCCCAGAGGTTCAGCACATGGTGATAAGGGCATGGCTCACCCACCTTCCCCAGCTGAGACCAGGGGAATGCACACCCTCATCAATCCGGTGCAGTGAAAAAAGCTCTTTGTGGACTGGAGAGGTCCACAAAGCCAGGCCAAGGCTGAGGCAATGCTGGGCACTACTCCAGGTTGCCGCTGGCTCCTGGGGGGTACACTGGACAAGTCCCTTACCCCCTGTAGTTCAGTCTCCTCCTTCTGTAGTCATCAAAAGAGAAAAGGTACAGTTTGTCCATGAGCCCAATTTAAGGGCTTGCTCCAAGTGCCTATAGGTGAAAACGAAGGGTACAGATGCAGAGGTCTCCAGCTGTGGGCCAGCATGTCAGCGCCAACTTCCAGAAGGAAGGACAGATGTCTGTTAGGATGTCAGCTAAGCCCAGGGTTCAGGTAGATGCCCAAGGGATGGAGCAAGGGGCTCTGAAGGCAGGAACAACAGAGGAGCTTAGCTCAGAGGTGGGGACCAAAGGGAAGTGTTTAGAGGACACAGAGATGAGGGAAAGTCAGCTGAGCTCAAAGGACTACATCAGGGCAGATGTTCCTACACAGTCTATGCCAAGCTGAGGTAATAAGGAACCCCCAAAGCAATGGCCATAATCCAGAATGGGACAAGAGAAGGGTCTGGATTAGAGGCAAGGGTGGTAGGCTGGGAATGAGGGCATACATCTCTAATCACAGCCCTTAGGAGTCAGAGGTGGGTGGATTTCAGGGCCATCCAGGGATACATAGTAAAACTCTGCCCCATCCCCTCACCCCCAAAAAGCAAAGGCCAGCAGAGGACACTCACTTCCCATCTCTGGACCAGTTTTAGGATGTGGATAACGAGCCAGGAGATGGAAGGCTGCCGGAAAAGCAAGACTTCAGGGAAGGGTGATTTGGGTTAGGACAGAGCTAGTTCGTTCGTTCTCTCTCTCTCTCTCTCTCTCTCTCTCTCTCTCTCTCTCTCTCTCTCTCTCTCTCCCTCCCTCCCTCCCTCCCTCCCTCTCCCTATCCCCTTGTGTCTGTCTGTCTCTGTCTCTCTCTCTCCCCCACTGAGGTCCTACACATTGGCTAACCCAGACCTCCTGTGTTTAGTGAGACTCCAGCCCACGGTGACACAGACAAGGTCCCGAGAGGAAGCTGAATAATGATCAATGAGTTCATCTCTCAGGCCCTCAGTTTCCTTGCCTGGAACACAGGGGCATTTTGGGGCGGTGCAACTTCGAGGAGATACAAATATTGAAATCATGTAGTGGACTGGATAGCCCCACCAAGGCTTTTCACCATCAATGCTTTCCTTCTGGGACTCAGGGACAGCTGGGCTGCCTGCCTTCTGGAATGGTTGAGGGCTCAGATGGACAGGAGACATATGTGGTTCAGGTCCCATGAAGTGCTAGATGGAGCCCAGGCCACCTAGAGCACTATGGGCAGGCAGGACAAACCTGGAACTTGGGCCTTGGAGGCTGCTTGGCTCAGTCCTCAACTTTATGGTCAGGGAAACCATGCCAAAGAAACTGGGGCCAACCTGAGGTGACATTTCTAAGGTAAACTCAGCAAAGCAATTCCTCCCTCACAGGACCCAACAGGACAGAACTAAGTGCAGCTGAAGAGATCAGGGGAGAGAGTTGGGAGGCAGCTCAGCTGACAGATCGCCTGCTGCGCAAGCAGAAGGACCTGAGTTTGTTCCCCTAGCACACATATTTAAAAAAAAAAAAAAGTCATGTATAACTCTAGGAGGGTAAGGGAAGACAAGTAGAACCCTAGAGCTTACTGGACAGCCAGTCTAGCCAAAGAGTGAGCTCTATATTTAGTGATACACGGTGAGAAACCCTGTGCGAGCACAGTATCCGTCTGTCTGTCTGTCTGTCTGTCTGTCTGCCTGCCTCTATCTATCTATCTATCTATCTATCTATCTATCTATCTATCTATCTATCTATGTATCTATCTCAGAATCACAAAGGAGTCATAGAACCACAGATCCAACTCTCCAAATTCCAAGATAAAAATTTTAGAGTCTCAAAACACAAAGTTAGACTACTCAGGCCCACTGGGCCAGAACGTGGGAGCACTAGTCACAGAAGCTTTCTAACTCGGCCATCAGAGACTCCCACAGGCAAGCTGCAGAACCCCAGAAACTCTTGTCATGGGATCTAATACAGGTGCCAGAAGCAGCAGGCATGGCCACCCCTCCCCCACCGCAGGCACAGGAATCCCGTTCCCACCACTGACATATGGCCAGTCTGTGCAGGCAAGAGGCTGAAAGCTGTCCCTCCTGAACAGGGAGGGAAATAAGTTCTCAACGGGAGACCCCCACTTTGTACAAATGGATTCTTCACCCTCCTTGTTCTTTGGCTCTGGTCAGAAAGATTCTCAGGGAAGTGGCAAGGAGCCAAGAGCTGCCACGAAATGACTTTAACCAGCAGACAGGCTGGTAATAGGTTTCGGTGGGAAAAAGGGAGGAGCAGGCGATTCATTCCAACTTGCTATGCGATAAAGAAAATTAAGGCATAACACTGAGAAGGCAGTGCCTCTGCTAACCAATTGTGCGGAATACCAATTACTTCAAGCTTCTCAAAATTGCTAGAAATAAAAAGAAAACCCCAGAAGAGTGTGATTGTGGCCCAAGGCTCATCTGGATTAGGCTGTTTGTTTGCCCTGGCACCCTAATGAAGGGAGTGAGGGAAAATTCCCCGTTACCTGGGAGACAGCTATTCCAAAATAGGGGTGGGGGGGAGGAAAGGCAAGCCCACGTGCAGCCACTGGTCTGCTTGGCAAGTGCTTAGGGTAGAGGGGATCCCCAGGGTCACTCAGGGAGGGCTGGGTGCAGAGGCTGCTTAGGCCTCCCCTTTTCCTTCCTTCTCTGGCACCTTCCGTGCTAGGGGTAGTATCTGGGAGTACCTGCACAGAGAATAGCCGTGTATTGCATGGATGCATCACCTGTCAATTAAAAAACCTATGGCCTATAAGAAAGGGTAGAATAGAAGGTGGGACATCCGGGAAGTAGAAAGAATTCTGGGATAGATCCAGGCGGGAAATTCACCTGGGAAGATGTGTTGAGACGGACGCTTGGTGCCTGAGCACAGGTAACCAGCCATATGACAGAATGTACATTATAATAAATGGGTTATTATAGTTATGATCTAGTCAGAGAAGAGCCTAGTTATATGGCCAATTTATATTTTGAGTCTGAATCATATTTCTGAGAGCACAGGGCTGGGAGGAAGAATTAGACCTAACTTATACAAGGTCCAGTTTCACTCATCCTACTCAGTATGAGAGTCTCAGGTCTCTACTGCTGGAAGCCATAGAATCAGGAGGGAGGAGGGGAGCTTACTGTGTGCCAGGCACCTGCCAGGTACTGGTGAACTCTGAAGTTAGGGGAGCCTTCAGGGGGACCTTGTCTCAGAGCACTGGTCCTGGAGACCACCAAAGGGCAAGCAGCACAAGTAGAGTCAGCAATCAGGGCCTACAGATAGAGCTGAGGAAGGGAGCAGAGGAGGAGGAGGGCCCGATGCTCCCAGTCTCCCTGCTCACAGGCCTCTGGCCCACACCTCACAACTCTACCTTTCCTCAGTGCGTCTTACAAAAGGTAAAGATACCAACTGCCTTGAGCCAGCCTGTTCCCTAGTAAAACGCCCCCATTGGATGGAGGTGAAGCTGCCTACCATGAAAGCATTGCCTGCACTACAGAGCAAATTCATTCCCCTTGGTCTTCCCTTCAAGTAGTCAGTTCCTCTGGGCACGGACGTTTGGGAGAGTCTAGTCTACTGCCTGCTGTGGTCGTCCTCCTGCCAGGAGCAGGTTACAGGTCCCGGGGCTTAAATTCTGGCTCTGCCTCTTACTGGCTATGTGACCTCATGCAGGTTACTTGGCCTGGAATATATGATTTACTATTAAATGAGGAACGTGAGACTTGGCCTGACCATGGAGTGATGGCCACCTCACTGCTCCTTAAGGTATACAGCGCCTGTTACATACAGATCCTCACTTAAGTTGGTGCTGAGAAATGAACCTAGGGCCTCATGCATGCTCTACCATTGAACTATACTCTCTCTCTCTCTCTCTCTCTCTCTCTCTCTCTCTCTCTCATCTATCTGTTTATTTTGGAGACAGGGTAGCAGATCCCTTTGTTGCTCAGGCTGGCCTTAAACTCACTGTGTAGCCAAGGACAATCACGAACTTCTGCTCCTCCTACCTCCACTATGATGCCTGATATGCACACAGTGCTGGAGACTGAACCATGGGCCTCGTGCATGCTGGGCAAGCACTCTTCCAACGAGCAACCTGTCCAGTCATTACTTAGTTCTTACAACTCTCCTGAGGTTCAGAGAGAGACAAGATGGGCCTAGATCACACAACGAATGAGTAGACCTAGTAGGCACAGTGCTCTCCAGCAGCTCAGGGCACCTCCTCTAAGGAACGAGGACACGGGAGCTACAGAGGGAATTCTGGTTGATCAGTCCTATGAAATAAGAAGGGTGCTCTTTCAGGAATCTCTCCAAGCCACCACGAAACTCTAACAGCATAAAAGATGCCTAAGGCACAAATTGCTGGACAGGGCAATAGCCTAGTGGAACAGGGAAAAAAAAACACCACAGGGAGTCCAGAGTCCGGGCTCCAGTCCTGTCCCTCCATCCTGGCTCTGTGCTCGGATCAGCCTGGGTTTCCCCATCTGTCAAACACAGCACAAGGATTCCTGCCTCCTTCCCAATGCCAGTGTATACCTGCCAAACCTTTCTCCATCTTGCCTTCTGCCTAGACAGTCTGTGATCACCACCTCTGCCAGGAAGGCTCAAGAGGCCGCTGGGCACACAGCCCAGCCTGTCTCACTTTGCTCTCCAGCCAGGCCTGGGCCTAGACCACACACAGGGAAGGATGTTGAAATGGACATGCAGGCCCTCAGGCATGACACAGTGCACACACATGCAGATGAGCATGCACACACAGAGATACACTCAGCCACTTATACACTCATATGTGCCCCCCACACTGAGCCACACTGTGTACACGGGCTGCATACCCACACACGCACAGGTGGCTTCCTATGATGCTCACACACTGCAGAAAAATATGCAGAGATTTGCCTGCCTCTCCTGTGACAGCCAGATGGTGGGATTCTCCCACTGGGCTACCATTTAATGCTCTAATTAATTAAAAAAAAATCCTAGGCACCCAAGGCCTGGATTTGTTCCAAATGTCTCAGGCATGGCCCAGTCATAGGCCAAGGAAGACAGCAGGACTTAGGGGGAGAGGATATATTGCACCTAACAGAGGCCCCACCCCTCACCTTGCTAAGAATCCAGGCTACGGCCATCTGCCCCTACAACTCAAACTGGGGAAAGACTACACTGTAGCATTCCTGGATTTTCACCTTTGTTTCTGCTGGAAGGGGGAACCTGAGGTAAGTCTCTTAGTCTGCACTGTTCCTGCTTGAGGGGGGAACCGGAGGTAAGTCTCTTAGCCTGCACTGCAATGTGAAAGTGTTTGCCAACACTGAGGTGGACTGCAGGCTTACAGGAAATCTTTGCTGAAGCCTACTGTGTGTGCACAGAGCCTGTATGCTTCCGTGGGAGGACACTGAAGGGGATGTGTTTGTGCGTGGCAGTCTGCTCTAAGTCAGGAGCGAGGCAGAGCTGAGGGACCAGGCAGAGGGGCTGCCAAATCCCTGCCCTGAGCGTCTGTACTCCAGTGAGGCAGTCAGCTGGAAGCAGTCACCTGATCTAAGTCTTCCAGGGAGCCAACCACTACCCTCCTACCACCCACCCCCACCCACACACTGCCATTGCCCAGGCCATGAGGATGGAGGAGGGTACAGGTGAGGGAGAACTGAGCATCGTCCGTCCTCCAAGCCTTTCCCAGTGTGGCCTTTGCTTCTGAGCGTTTGGGAAACACGTAGTAAATTTACCGCCTCACTTATGAGTAATCTGCTGTCAGGAGCTCTGCGTAAGCGCAGGGTTGAATAACAAGGCTTAATTAACATTAATGTTGTGACAGATCTCAACCTGAGTGGGGAAAACCCCATATCCTGTACCCAAGCCCCTACCTGCTCTCTCCTGCTCATGTGGGAGGTGAGAGGCTCCCCAGGGGTCTCAGAGACACTGATAGACAAAATGAAGACACAGGATTAGGGCGGGGGGTTGGGGTCTTGAAGCCTGGGATGGGAGAGAGAGAGAGAGAGAGAGAGAGAGAGAGAGAGAGAGAGAGAGAGGTCAGTCCAGGATGCCAATAGGGCTGTCACACTGCCCTTGAGACATATGCCACGTGACCTTAGGTGAGTCGTCCCCTGCCCCCCTCCCCCCCCCGTTTTGGTGCCTCACAGAGTAAGACCACTAAGTAGCCACTATCCACTGTGACCATCAGTTCTCAGTCCTCTGAGGTGGGGACCCTGTGCAGACAACACCCAGACCCGAAGAGGGAAGCTGACCCACCCGACTCTCATGCTGTGTGACTGTGATAGGGTTGGTCACAGTATGGTGGAATGAGGCACCGGCGGCATCTATTACACTCCCTGAAAAGAGCACCTGCAGGAATCCAAAGAGCCCTGGGGTTGTCTTGGGTTGGGCCTAAACCCGGCAACAATGTTTGTGGAATGTCTCGGTAAATGACATGGAAGGAAGAACGGTTAGTGGGTATTCCACTAGGGTGGCCCCAGAGCCTGTTTTTCAACCACTGAGGCTTAACTAAGCTGTCTCGGCGACACCCAGTGTACTCAGCCACTCAGTGTCAGTCAGGCTCTGGGGAGGAGACAACAGTGCCGGCCGCCCAGGAACAAGCACATTCCCCGCTCAGGACGCACGCCATCTTCCATTCTCCTCAGCTGTCCAGCAGAGACCTGGTGTGAGGCAGACACACCGTAATTTATCATTAATGACTGTCATTACTACTAATAATGAGGGGGCTGGAGCGATGGCTCAGTGGTTAAGAGCACCGACTGCTCTTTCAGAGGTCCAGAGTTCAATTCCCAGCAGCCACATGGTGGCTCACAACCATCTGTAATGGGATCTGATGCCCTCTTCTGGTGTGTCTGAAGAGAGCTAGAATGTATTCATATGAATAAAATAAATAGATCTTTAATATATATATATATATATATA
>NW_021604579.1:11107905-11113532 GCF_004785775.1 Grammomys surdaster
ATATATATATATACACACACACACACATACATACATATATATATATATATACACACACACACACACATACATACATATATATATATACACACACACACACACATACATATACATATATATATATGAAGATGCCTGCGCTCAAGGAAGAGACCTCTTGGGTTACTTTAGGCAAATCATCTGTCAGTTTAAGGGCCTTGAGCTCCGTCCAAAGTGGACCACACATTGGCTTCAGAGACTGGAGGGGCCCTGGGCCCAAGGTCCTCAGTTCCTGGTATGAAACTCCACAGCTGGAACCTGGTGCTAGAGACCTTGCTGGGAATGAACTAGAGCACAGAGTCTACCTCCAGAAAAGCACTGGGAACCCTTATTAGGCCAGTGGCCCCCAACAAGCCCTAGCACACACCCAACCCCTGCTCCAGGAGGCTCAGCCCCTTACCTTCTTGATGAGCACGAAGGGAGTGAAGAAGGGATAAAGGCAGGGTGTGCTGACAAGGCATGTGGGAGGAGCAAACAGGCGCCACCCACCACAAGCTCAGGGATTAGTAGAGACCACTGCCAACACCCTGGAGATACAACCCTGCTAGGGGTCACTAAGAAACTGGGCAGACTCAGGCTAGTCTCACTGTTCCCAGAGATGCTCTGAGTCAGGAAGACCAGCCAGAGGCCCTGGTAGACCCCGTGGAAGGCTAGGATGCCTGAGGCCTCAGGACAGACAGACAGAACATTATACATTATGAAGGAATGCATTATGAGGGAGCAAGGCTCTATCTCAGAAGCTATACAAGCTAAGAATCCATCCACCACCCATCCACCCACCTATCCACCCACCCATCCACCCACCCATCCACCCACCCATCCAACAAGCGTCCACTGGACCCTCTGTGCCCACTGGAGGTTGAGAGAGAGCCATTCTTGCTTGCTGAAACCACTCTAAAGAAACAAGACACACCAAAGGAATCAGATCAACCCTGGGTCAGGACTGTCCACTCTTGGAATGTGTCAGGGCCCAGAAGAAATGCAAGGGGCACTAGGGCAGCTTGGTAATATCCAGATAGCACACCTAGGGGTGAGTGCTGGCCCAGAAGGCATCCTGCTTGAGACCCCCCCCATGCTCTCTGTGACCCAAAGGCCTCAGGTCCCAGGCCCTTCCTTGACCACAGCTCAGTGCCAGTCCCCAGAGCCCCTGCCCACCCCCAACACCCAGTGAAAGAGAGCAACATCGGTCCTTGGTGAGGAGGGGCAAGAGCACAGCCAGTCCAGGCAGGTGGCAGGCTCACCCCTTGCCCACTCTCCTGCCCCACAACATCCACACATAACCCATCCCCAAGTTCCTGGGGAACGGGCCCCGAGGAGGCCAGGCAGCCAGACCACCAGCTGCTTCCCCTCCCTACACAAACCATGGACACAAAGCACCCTCCCCCAGCTCCGCTCGCCTGTGGTGACAGCCTCTTGGCACCAGCTCTCCCCTCCCTCCATCTGTCACGAATGGTGCAGACAAACTGTGAGAACCAAAGAGGAAGTAGCAATGCTGTGTGGACCCCTCCCCTCCCCCTGCCTTCCCAGCACTCTCTTCCCCTCTCCATTCCACCCATACTTCCCCTCATCTTCCATCTGTCCCCACATCCCTACAGATGAGGACACTGATAGAATAGGTATGCAGAAAGGACGAGCGCAGGCTACCCAGCAACACCCCTGACAGTCACTATGACCATAGCATGGCCACCCTCTTGTCTTCCCTTCTCCCTAACCATCAAGGGATGCTGAGACTGAGAGCTGTGTTCCCATCTGTATAATGGGTATGGTAATTTCTTACCATGCCACCCCCCGCCCCAAGGACTATCATAAGTTTCAAAACCACACATGGAAAGGGCTTTGTCCACTGTGAAGCTTCGTAGGAGACAGATGGCCAGTGTCTTTGTTTGGCATTATCTAGGGTTTCAGTGCTGCCTTCCCCTGGGAGTCATGAGGTCACAGCAGGACTTGATGGATAAATGTCTTCAGAGTACTAACAGCAAGATCACAGGTGGACCTTTCAGGGCTACAGAGTCTCCCCATAATTTTGAGAGGTGAGCAGGGTAAGGGTGAAGAAACCAAATAGCCATCGTATGCTGTGCTGGAGGCAGACTATGTATCAGTGTCTGGGAGTTCTGGTCCTCTACACAACACCAGGATGGCCAGCCATGCCAAACTTCCCAGCAGGCCGTAAGTCTCTCTGCGCTCTCCCAAACATGGAGTAGAGACCAGCGCTTTTGTTTTCAAGTGAGCCATGCCCAACTAGCTCCCCAAATACCTGGAGAACCCCTGCTGTAGGGCTCCAGGAGTGGAGAGCAGCAGTCAGGACTTGAGGGGGTACGAGAAGGCTGGTCCAGTGTTCAGGGGACTGAGATGTGAGACTTTTATTTTTAACCCTGAGACGGTTCTGAGCAGACCAGAATGAGTGAGTCACCCTTGTGTGGGGTAGCACTTGACAGTGACAAGCAATATGCAAACATAATTTTCACTGGGAAAGGAAGCCACCTGCTGGCCCACGTGAGAGTCCCTGTGGAGGGGAAGCTCTAGTCTGACCCCAGCCACAACATATAAAGGGAAGGTCATGGGTCCTCCATCCCTTCATCATGGCAGAGGCTGAGGCTCAGAGGAGATAATACATAGAAACAGAAGCCAGTAACCCTGGGATAGGGCCCATGGCACATAACCAAACTCAGGTAACATTGGCAGGAGAAACACAGGGTTCTAGTCTTCTTCACGCTTCCCTGGAGCTCTCAGTAATCCTATGCCCAACCACGAGTGCCAAGAGAGCAGACATACTGCAAGACGCAGAGAGCACTGGGCATGTGCAAGGCCCAGGGTCACCCTCCACTCACCCTGATCCTCCATTCCACCACAGGCATTCCCCTGGTCCTGCCCCCACGTGTCATATACATTGTGAACCATAGATTATTATTAGACCATCCCAGAGCGACAAGGACAGAAATGGAGAGAAACCTGTGAGGCGAGAAGTGTGTCAGAGGAGCACCCTGCAAACAGTGGGTCTACAGGTAAGGCAGGGTTGGATGCACGGGGGAGACGGAAGAGCTTTTTCACTTGGAGATGGCTGGTGCAGTCCTGAGGTTTGGAGCGGGATGGAGACCTGAGGCCGCAGAGGAGGCAGGTGCATGGTAAGTTGCAACTGGCTCTGAACATCGTCTGAGGAGACTGCCATCTCTAAGACAGGCAAGGAGGAAGACAGCCTTGCTCCTTTCAGAGCGCTCCTGCAAAGCAGAGGTTAGACAGGAGGCAAAAGACCGAATTAAAGGACAAACTACCCTGGAGTCTGGGAGGGGGAGTCCATTGGGGGGGTGGCACATAGACTGACAGATGGCAGGCCGGGGGAAGGATTTTGGGGACCACAACAGGTGAGGATGCAGGGAGTGGAGATTTCCAGCCAGAGACCCACACTCATGTCCTGTACTATGGCTGTCACGGACCTCGCTACTGCTGCCCAAGAAGCATCTAAACTTTCTGTAGGTGTCACCGTTGCCTCCAGGCACAGCACAGTCGATCCTCCGGGAGTCAGTCACCTTACAGGAGGCATGCATGCCAACGGCGTCTGAGGATGTGTAGCCTGTGGGCCCCACACTGAGATCAGCGAGATGGAGACCTTCAAGCAGGATGAGGCTCCCTGCACTGGGGCAATGGAAGGGTGGAGAGGAAAAGGGATCCAGGGTGGGCTTGAGAGAGGTAAGCCTCTGTAAGCAAGGGCTCCTCAATCAGCCGGACTCAGAAGGCAGGCAGGTGGGACTGACCGAAAACACTGTCTTGGCAGAGAGAGTAGTGGGTACTCAGCGAGTCTCCTGTCTCAGGAGGTGCTAGACCCTACCTCTGGCTGCCGAGAGATTCCTGTATGTGCTGCTTTACTACCCAAGGGCCGAAGCTTGCTCATGAGGTGCCTCAGGACTTTCATGGGGACATCTCTGTGAGGCCAGGCATCGAGGCCTTCAGTGGTGCACAGAAGAGAACAATTTGGGCCTCTCTCTTCAAGCCCTCCTCATTCCCAAAGACAGAATGCTGGGGCCGGGCAGGAGACAGAGGATGGAGGTGAGAGGCAGCCCCTCACCCCTACCTGTCACACTCTGCATCACAGACCAGTGTCCTCTCTGAAGGGCTGTGTCCTTCCCTTCCTGGGCACTTCCAGAGGCAGGGCCAGACATGTAACATCCTCTGCACACCACCCTCTGCCAGTCCCTGAGGCTCTGCGCTCATTTCTTAACAAGGTTCCTGGAAGGACTCACTCTAAACTGGGCCAGTAAGTACCAGCCTGGGCCACGAAAATCCGGGGTACTAAAGAATCTTTGGGGGGGGCTCCCTGGCTCCTCCCACCCCATTCAACAGTGGTACAGGAGGCAGTCTCTCAGGGACAGGTTGAAGACAGGTTTAAAGGATGTCAAGGCTTATTCCTGTTGCTCTGTTTCTACAATGGATCCCACTGTCACCCAGAGGGAGTTCGTGACAGGCTCCACTCGTGATGGCTGGATTCCCCAGAGAGGTCAGGCAACTTGCCCAGAGTTGCCCAGCTACAAAGTGTTGAAGGTTGGACTTGGCCTCACTGGTGAATTGAAGCCCTAAGAAGAATTTTCACATCTGGGCTCCCACCTGGCCATGAGCTAAGCTGAGATTTCTAGACAGGCCTAGAAAGGAGCTCAGGCTGAAGTTCAATTGCTGCCCATAGTGGCTCAAATACTGGTCTATAAAACCCTTCCCAGGGAAGGCCATAGCTTCACCAGGGTCCTGCAGCTAAGTCACACAAAGAGCAGCTTTCTGGGTCTTAGGGTGGGGCTGAGAACCTGGGGCTGAGGAGCTTGCAACATAGTTCGGTTCTCTAGCAGCCACAAGGGTTCAGGCCTGGGTTTCTGGAGAGAGCGCTCAGTACAATACTTAGGGGCTGGAATGATCCAGGCCAGCGAGAGAGAAGGACAGGCAGAAAGTGCTGAGCATAAACTCATGACTGTGGTCCACACTGTGTGACCTCCAACCCATGGTGTATACTCATGGGACCACACTGTTTCTGGTGCTTTCCATGAGATAGGCATTACTTAATCCCTACATGGGACAGTCTGAGGTTCGTATTCAAGGGACTTACCCAGGGCGGAGGCTGGAACTGGCGGACAGTGCAAATACTATGGCTCTAGTGCCAGCTGGTGCAGCCCTACCAGGGATGTACACAGGTGAGGCTGGCGGCAGGAGGAGACAGATAGCCTTTCACAGGCAGCCAATACAAAGTCCGCTCTGGCTAGCTCACAAGCATTAAGAAGTCACCCCAGGCAGCTCAGCAAAAGTAAACAGGCATAAAAAGCTCCAAGTAGGGATGGAGGAGATGGCTTAGGAGGCAAGAGCACGTGCTGTGTAAGCACCAAGACCCAGCTGAAACCCCAAACCGGTGTAAAAGCTGGCCTCGGAAGCACAGCATGTAACCTGAAACCCCAGCACTGGGGCAGAGACAGACAGACCCACCCAGAAGCTTGCTAGTCAGTCAGCCTACCTATAACAGTGAGTGTCAGGTCTCAAGGGTAGAAGAGCAACAGAGGAAGGCAACCAATATTAATGGCTGGCTTCTGCATGAACATACACACACACACCATATACACACC
>NW_021604579.1:11113542-11124609 GCF_004785775.1 Grammomys surdaster
CATATACACTTATCACACACGTACATGTCACACACACCCCACATACACAAACATACATACACACATACACATCACATATACCACATACACACCACACACATATACACACTTAACACACACACATGTTGCTGACATGGTCTCCTCTTTTTGTGTACAGTTCAGACTATGTCGCCTCAGGGTTAGGGCAGAGCCCCTAGGGTCCACAGGGTTAGCTTCCAAAGCTCCCCATTCTGTCTCTGGATGTGAGCCTCCTGAAGCTCCTTGGAGCCTCCATACTTAGGACCTGACTGTGGTAGACTCTGGCTTCTATGAACTCCCTGAATTTCAGGGAAAAACAACAGAATCCTACAGGATTTGTGCTGAGTATGACCTAGAGGTACCCCACTTCCAAAGAGTAGAGACCCCTCCCAAGAGGTTCATGGGCCTGCCAAGTGGCCACTTGGCAAGATGGGCCTGCAGCCTGGCCCCCAGCTGTGGATAACTACCTCAATCCTCAGGGAGGAGCCAGATAGCACATCGCAGGCTGTGGCCCGAGCTGCAGAGGCACAGGACAGGCTAGTAACAGATTGCTGGCACCTCTCTAGTTACAAATAAATCCCAGCCACAACAGCCTGGGAGGAGGGGGGCTTTTGCTTGGTTTGGACAACCTTGGCAGGAGTAGAAGGGTGTCACCTTGGTTTGTCCAGAACAGTCACTTCCCTCCTAATTACACCTGCTCCCAAACAGGTACAGCCAAAAGAAGGGACTTTTTTTTTTATTAATTAATTTATTATATGTAAATACACTGTAGCTGTCTTCAGACACCCCACAAGAGGGTATCAGATATCATTACAGATGGTTGTGAGCCACCATGTGGTTGCTGGGATTTGAACTCATGACCTCCAGGAAGAGCAGTCAGTGCTCTTAACCACTGAGCCATCTCACCAGCCCCCAAGAAGGGACTTTTTTAAACTAAAAATTTTTATACACTGTATTTTGATATTCTTTTCCCTTCCACCCAAATCCCTCTCAGATTCTTCTCATCTCCCTACTTACCCAACATCATGTTCTCTCTGTCTCTAAATCAGACAATAAAGAATCTGGACTTTAAGGGTGATGGGCAGCAGATGGTAGATCAAGGTCTAGGAAGTGGGCATGCAGGAGGGTTGGCTTGAATGTCCTTGGATTCAGGCCATCAGGAAAGCCTGTGCTGCCTCTAGCTATTCAGCCAGGCAGCATAACTGGGCCTGGTGGGACCTTCCTGCCTCTCATCAGCTGCCATGTCCCTGATGTCTCCCTGGACCCACTGTGAACCAAGGGTGAGGCAGCTCCTGGGGCCACCTAGAAGCTGCCCTGAGCCCCACAGCAGTCAGGATGGGAGTGACCACTGAGGCACTATTGCAGCCTGGCCACCTCCTTCCCTCCGGGCAGCTGACCTACATCTGTCTCTCCTGCTGTTCTCTCAGCAGCTGCCCTCTTGCTGCGCCCTTGACGGAGGACAGCGGCTGACATATGCAGGAATCATGTGTTCAGGAAGGGGATGGGAATGTTCTTCCACTGGTCTTCACACCTCCATGCTGTGGCTGCTTCAGGATGGCTTGAGGGGCAGCTGAGCCTCGCTTGTTCTCTGGACTCCATCACGGTACGTATCCAACCCAACCAGGAACTTAAGCACACAGAAGGGGAAGCAGCCAAAGAAGCCTGCACTTTGTGGCAGAGTTCTGGATCCTAAAACGCCCAACTGCTCTCTCCAGGCCCAGACCAATATCTAGCTCAGGTTAGTCTCCCATGCCCCAGGCTCACTCCAGCCCTGAGTTCAGACCCAGGTAGGAGTTTGATGCTCGGACGGCCCACCAGTACAGATAAAGGAAGGACCAATGAATGAAGGGAGAAATGAAGTTCAGATGGGGAAGCCACTTGTCTAAGTCACACGGCCAATCTGGGACAGAAACAGAATAATCACTGCAAAGTTAAGAGGGAGATGGGGTCTACTAATGCGTGGAGACAAATGAAGCAATAGTTTAGTTATATTGTGGGTTTTTTTGGTGGGTAAGTGTCCTTGGGCCAGAACACAGTTGTCGTTTATCTCTGCTCTGTGTGACCCAGATATGGCTACTTTGTCTGTGTCATGGGGCTGGGACAAGGTGGCCCCTGTGCTTAGGATCCTTTGGGCTGGCTGGACACCAGGGCCATTAGGGCATACAAGGGTGTTCCTAAGATGTCATCTTTTGTTGTCTGTCTCAGTTTCATGTAGTTTGCTTTGGTTTTGTTTTTAGTTAGAGTCTAACTACAAAGACCAAAGAATTTAGGCGGGCCTAAGATTCAAGGTCCTCTTGCCTTAGCCTCCCAGTAGCTGGAGTTACAGACATCTCTATCCACAGGAGAACACGTCACCACACTATGGGCCATCCTCGTAGGGAAGTATAATCCAGTCCATTAAAACAATGTACATCTATGTTAGTGGCATGGGACACTATACATGATATGAGAAAATGATCTGAATAATGGGGCCTCATTTTTGTTGAAGAGAATTACTTCCATGTAATCAGAGAAGGTTATTTCTGTAAGGAAAAATAAAAAGGAATAGAATCAACTGAAGTTGTGGCTCCAGAACTCCCAGTAACTGAGAAGGTCCTGTGAGGCTCCTTAGCCTGAAATGCCTCTTCAGGGCAGTGGGGCCTACATACTGCCTTTGTCGGCCTCCCAGATGCATGTTTGTGGGGTGGCACTGAGTGTGACAAGCCAGGCCAGTGTCTGGGGTACCACCAGGGGCCACAGAACCACTCCCATGGCTTTGGTGGGTGCAGTTTTCCAGGAAGGCTTTCTCTCCTGTTTGTCCTGCCATGTTCTAGAAAGCAGTGTTTGGGGCTGGAGACAGCTCTGCAGTTAAGAACATGTGTTACTCTTGCAAAGGACCCAGGTTTGATTCCCAGCACCCACATGGTGGCTCACAACCATCCATAACTCCAATTCCAACCTCCATCCATAACTCCAATTCCAATAACACCTTCTTCTTACCCACACAGGCCCTAGGTACTCATGTGGTACATATATTTATGCAGACAAAAACTCATACACATAAAATTAATAAATCCAGAAGGATGTAGGTAAAGGCAGTGAGGGGTCATGGAAACTGGGTGGATAGTACTGGGTAACTTAGTCATCAGGACATTCAAGAGGCCTGATAGGATCCCAGAGTCCATACTCCCAAGGTGCCCAACTCTCCTAGCTATGGGTCCTGGACTGGCCCTCCAGTGAACAGAGACCAGACCAGAATGGTGGTGAGAAGCATCGAGTTGGTACTGTGCAGGGTTCCACAATGGGAGCCTTCTCTTCTCCCCTAAATTCATCCTGGGCCTTTCCATCCCCAGGGTGGGTGACACAGTAGCTTGTAGCAGGAAGAAGAGCTTAGGGGCTGATAATTAAAACAGCTGCAACCAGGGGTCCTTCCTGATTGACGGCCATGTGCACCCCAAGGCCAGTATTGCTCAGGAGGGAGCCAGCACACCCTAGGCCAAGGGCTGGCAGAGAGACCTAGAATACTTGGAAAGGGAGGCTGTGGCACACCTATAAGTCTGACATGCTGTCCTGACTGATGTGTGTGAACTGCTCTCTTCCTTTCAGCTGCAGCAGACCGCACTGCCAAAAGCAAGTCCTACTCCTGACCAGTCAGTTGGCTTAGGGCAAGCGACTTTGGTTCTTGGCATTGTCATCTATGACATACAATCACATACTGCCAGGTCTTCCTTAGAGATCTAGTGTAAGACCCAGCAGACAGCACGTTCAGGAAGCCATGGACACAGAATAAATCACTTTACTGTGCTTGCTAGACATCCTGAGAGGCCAGGCAGGGCCTAGCCAGGACAGTATATGCCTACAGTTCCCAATACCAGAGCCCAAAGCTCTGGGTGTGGCAAGTATGTGTCTATCCCTTAGCCAGATACAGAACAGAGAGGTGAGGCAAGTGGGTGTGCTAGAGTGGGAGGGAGGATGTCTGCTTTCCTTTTTCCAGTCCTACTCAGGAGCTGCTTCTGAGAATGGGCCCTGACGGCACCAGCGGTCTGGAAGCCAGGAGGCAGAGTGCAGGTGAAACTGTGATAAGGAGCTGACACTGCATTCCAGGGCCACTGTCAGGTCCGCCTTTCTCAATGGCACAACTAACAAAAGCCCATGAGGCTAGGAAAGGGGGCCTGCGTTGGGACTCCATGGGGTCTCCAGAGAAGGTCCCTTCCAGTCCTGCTCCCAGACCAGAAACTTGTACCATAGGGAGACAGGACTGAGCAATGTGTCCTTTGACCCCAACAAGGTGGACAAAGCTGAGAGAGAAGCTGATTTGTGTTTGTAATCATAGCAGTCCAGGTGGCTGAGGCAGGAGGATTACTGTGAATTCAAAATCAGCCTGGTCTATAGAGTGAGACCATGTCTCAAGAGGAATAAATATGAGAAGGGGGACTAGTATGGGTGGGAAGGAGGGAGGGAGGAGAAGGAGGTGCTAAGGGAGTCAGTTTTACATGGCAGAGATCCAGTCCAGAAGCACCAGGCCATATGCAGCACACAAGCCATTTCTCTCTAAGCTGCTGTTTCCTCTTTAAACCGGGAATAAGAAGAAAACCGAGATAAGAAGAGCTGAAGAGAATAACCTGCTGACACGCCTGCAGGCCGCAGCCAGTCCCTGTTGCTGGAGATCTCCAGAGGAAGGTGCACAGGGCTAGGTGAGAAAACCTGAGACTAAAGAGAGGGCAGGGGAAGGAAAGGTACCCTGGGACAGGAGGCACCTACACCTTCAGAGACCCAGCTGGGGCCCAGCCACCTTCCTGGAACAATGAGGACCTTGGGGACATGACTATTCACCCTAAGCCAGGAGAATGCCACCTGACTATACCCTGAAGGGATGCTTGTTCCACTAGCCCTCTGGGTCCCACTCCTCCTCTGTCCCTGAGGTCCCTCGGATTCAGCTGCTACCGCATTCTCCAGGGAGGAAAGCTGTCTGTCCGTCAGTCAGTCAGTCAGTCAGTCAGTCAGTCAGCAGCAGCAGCAGCAGCAGCAGGAGCGGAGGAGGAGGAGGAAGAGGAAGAGGAGGAGGAAGAGGAGGAGGAAGAGGAAGAGGAGGAGGAAGAAGAGAAGGAAGCCACCAGCCATGAGCCAGCTGCAGCCTCAGAAACTGAGGGGACTCTGACCCAGGAGGGGCCGTGGAACGCCCAAGGGAGAGCCTTCAGGCCTCAAGGCCTGCTGGAACAATCCAGCGGCACAAACAGCAAGGCTAGCTCAGAGCCTGTTGCAGCGCCATGGTACTGCAGACACAGCTAGGAGAGTAGCAGGAGGCTGCCCACCAGGACCTGCCCTTCCCAGCCCCAGCCTACTTTCAGAGACCAGCCACATCTGTTAGATTCATTTCTTCCCCAGTCCCTCCCTGGATACATTCTGCACCTCTAGGTCATCTTGGAGCCGCCTCTATTGTGGCTGTACCATCTGCCTGAACACACACACACACACACACACACACACACCACACTGCCCCTGCCTGAAGCCACACACCCTGCTGGAGCCTTCAGAAACTCTTGTCGTGGAGTAGGGTTTGGGTGGCTGCTGTAGTAGCAACCTTAGAGGTGTTCAGCTGAGTTTCGCCGACCATGCTACCCACTGCCACCAATCAACTGCCTCCTGCTCACTGAGCACATTCTCTCAGTTAACCCCATGTCTCTAAAGAAGGAGAAACTATTGTCACCAGGGCCATTCAGCCAGGAAGGGACAGCTGGGGTTATCTGATCCAGGGCTGCACAGAGTTGGGATTTCAGTATTCCCAAGTCCCTTATCTCAGCCTGAGGAAGAGTGGCACCTTCTTCAAGGCAACCCCTTGTCTAAGTCTCAGACAGTGGCTCTCAACCTTCCTAATGCTGCAACCCTTTAACAGAGTTCCTCATATTATTATGATATTATTATTTATTATATATTAACACTATAAAATCATGTTGTCACTGCTTCCTAACTGTAATCTGCTACTGTTATGAATGATAGTGTAAATATCTGATATGCAGAATATCAGATCTGTGACCCCCCAACGGGGTCACGACCCACAAGTTGAGAAACACTGGGAAAGCAGGGAGCATGGGAGAGAACAGTGTCCTGGGAAGGCACACAGCACACACGAAGGTGAGAAGCAGAAGGCAGGTGACTGAGCTACAGTGGTGGCCAGGCTCAGAGGAAGATGCTGGAAAAGACTGGAGGGCAGTGGGCACCGGGCCCGGACAAGGAAGGCCAACGAAGAGGTCACAGTACAACTCCATCCTCAGGGTGCTAAAGTGGCAGAACAGCTTGGTTCAGAAAAGAACAGCTCTCTGTCAATGACGTCATCTATCCAAAGGGGCAAGGAAGTGGGACCTGGTGTCTTGGTTAACTGCACCCCACAGCCAAATGTGTGCTACATCACAGGCCAGGACCTGTAGCCAAACTGTCATCATTCATAAGGCCACCACCAGGCAAGCCCTATAGCCTGGCCAGGACCAACTAGTGGGCCTGAAGCCTGGGAGGCTAGGCTGTAGCTGCTCTTCACTGAGTAGGATGGATGGATGCTGGCAGATAGCTAAGGCAAGGGAAAAGCAGGTGAGTACAGAAGGGGTGCTTCCTGATCTAATCTCCCACAAAACAGACCAGCATTCCAGGAGCTGAGGCAGTTGGGGGGGGAGCCTCACACATCTCAGGATGAGAAATGGAGGCCTGGGGGGACCTGTGCAGGCTCTGTGGATGCATGCCTGAATGCACATTGAAGCAATCTTACTTAAACACAATATTCCTTACCCCTCTGAGCGTCTACAAGGTGGAAATGGCTCAAGCCTCTCAGGACTGAGGAGCACCAGCAGAGGCACATGGCCTGGGCTAGCTGCCTGGCAGTCCAGGCTGCTTGACAAGTGTGAATAGGTGCTGTGTTTGATGGCCCAGGAGCAAAGGCCTGGCCAGATACCAGAATCCCAACCTCTGCTCCCAGACACCAAGAAGCAACAGGAAACCCAGGCCTATGTGAGCCCACGGGCTGGAGTCCCACCCAACTTCCCCTGGCTGGAGCCCTGGGGCGTCAGACCCTTCCTCTGCTTTGAAGGCACGTTGGGAACTGAAGCTCCAGTAAGCTTCCCTTCCCTGGTCCCTAGCTGTGAGCCAAGAGCCCTCCCTGAAGATAAAGATCAAGACTAAGAAGACCTCAGTGTGAGTTTCAGAGCCAAGGACAAGCTGTGTGACTTGAGAGTCGGGTTACCTCTCTGAGCATTGGCAGTCACCTCTGTAGCATGGGGTCTGTGGCACCTTTTATTTGTGTCAGTCTCACTACGTAACATTAGCTGGACTGGAACTCACTCTGTAGACCAGGCTGGCCTCAAACTCAAAGAAATCCTCTTGCCTCTGCCTTCTAAGTGCTGGGACTGAAGGCACGCACCACCATGACCCACCTGTGTCCCTTATTTTAAGATGACAAGTCTCCAGTGATTCTTTAAGGAATGAGCTCTGCAGTAGCCTTCTATAGAAAGCCTGTCTCAGTCTCTTCATCACAAAAGCTCCCTCCTTCCCTTCAGCCCCCTGGGTACTTGGGCTGTATCCGAAGCTCGGATTCATTGGGCCTACACTGAACATTTTTACAAATTACAGCTTCTGTCCCTACTCTATTTTGCAGCCTAGGAGCAAAGAGACTGAGCCACCAGGCCCCTTGTGGACAGAGCAGAGTGAAGTATCAGGAATGGAGTGAGTCTGGGCAGGTGGCCTGGAATGGTGTATCCTCAGTGTCTGTGTGCCCAGAGAGGTCACAAGAGGGTGCCAGATCAGATCTGGAGCTGGAGTTACAGGCAGTTGTGAGATGCTGGGCATGGGTATGGATGTTTGGGACTGAACTCCGGTCCTCTGCAAGAGCACGAAGCATTTTAACTGCTGAGCTATTTCTACAGCTCTGTGGGGGAAGAATTTCCAAATACCTTCCCCTCCCCTTCTTGCCAGCCCCATGAGAAGACTTCCTATGATCTAATACAGAACGGAGAGACAGGCATCCTGGTGTACCTGACGAAGCTCAGTGGAGTCAGGCTGTGTGCAACACACTTTCTACTCCACACTGTCGGCACCACAGACATCTGCCCACTACCTGCCTAGAACCCTGCCTCACCTGTCTCAGGCCAAAGCAGCTGCCAGACCGCCTAGAGCTCTCCTAATCCCAGCTCAGATTACCAGCCACCCTTGCCCGTCATGCTACATACCTTCATAAGTGAAGAGCAGCAGGCCCTCCTGTCCACCCCACACTCCCCACTACATCAACTCATGCCCTGAGCTAACAGGCACACAGAGAGGTCTTAACCAAGATCTGCCATCCATCCTGCCTATGCTGTGTCACCTTGGGTAAAACACTCCATCTCTCCGAGCCTATCTCTACCTACAAAATGACAAAAACCATCACAGCCACACTCACAGACTAGTGTCTTAAAGAGCCAAGGGGATAAGATATGAAGTTTCTATTTCTGCACCCTGTCCTGTGTGTGGCCCTCTAAGAAAACCAGAACAACTCCCAGGCATAGATTCCCTCTAATATTTTACCCAACCACAGCCACAGCATAGAATTAGGATTAGGTTAAGAACACTGATAGAAGATGCCTAAATTCAGGCTTCCACTTGGCAACTCAGTAGCCACAGAGCAAGTAACTCAACCTGGGAGCCCGTTTCATCTGTAATGTAAACCACTGTGAAGAGTGTTTTAGCCCTCCACGGGCTGCAGTTACAGCTCAAATGGGAAACTGAGGCAGTCAGGCTCTGTATGCCCAAAACCCTGCTCTAGGCTAGTCCAGAGTGAACTGCTGGCTGACTGGAGAACAGTCAAAAGAACTCAAGGAAGATCTCTGCCTGCCCGTGAACTCAAGAGGAATGGTGAGATGGCTGGGCTGGTGAAGGCACCACAGGCAAGCTGGAGGATGCTGAGTTTGAGGCAGAGAACCAACAAAGTAGGAGAGAGTTGATTCTCACAAGTTCCACTCTTATCTTCACATACATGCTTTATACATGTACCCCATCCCCCAAAAAATGTTAAATCAGGAAACTTCAAGGACTTAACAGACGGTTTCCGAGTGTTGCTCTGCCTACTGTTCCTGAATGCTGAGTATGTGGCCACCTGGTGCCCTCCCCATTCTAACACTGTGCTCCCACACTGCTGGGCTGGCCTGATCCTATCCACCCAACATCAGCAGGCAGACAGCAGGCCTCTGTAATAACAACTAAAAGACCTCCTAGGTAGATGTGCCTAGAAGAGTGTGGGTTCTTGGTACCAGAACTGCATTCCTTTCACAGCAGAGAACGCCTGCTGACTCCGTTGCGGCCGGCCCCACAGCCACCTGAATACCCGCCCGCACAAGAGGGAGCTTCCATTAGTAGCTCAGGGTGTACAAAGGCCACTTTCAGCAAAGGCATTGGGGCTCGAATTTGGCCTGCCTTCTCTGCCGTTGCTCTGGTGGCTTCCAGGAAACACACTCTTCCTCCTGAGCCCCTCCTTGCTGTTGGCCCCATGACTCACACCCAGAATGGGCTGGCAGGAAGAAAACGCTCTCTGAAGGGTGACTCGACAGAAAGGCAGCAGGCTGTGACCAGGACCTGAGCCTACCACGCGGAGGATGCGCGCGGAGGTGCGGCCGGGGCGGGCCAGGGCAGGGCCTAGCGCCCTTTACAGCACACCGCCAGCCCCAGGATTGGCCGCTGCGGCCACAGGCCTATGGGGTGGTCCTTGTGCAGCCAATCACTGGCCCCGGGGAACCCATTCATTCATAAAACCGAGCAAGGAAAGAGCCCCTCGCGGCCCGAGCTGCGTGGAACTTTGAAGTGAGCGCGCCTAGTGGGGTCCAGATTGGGGATCCGATCCATAGAGCTTAGAGGTGTGCCGGGGGTTGCCGCGTCCCCGCCCACAGTCTCGGGCTAGTAGCTCCAGCAAGCCGCGCTGGGCTCCACCCTAAGCAGGACACGCCTGCCACCCGGCTCCCGCCGACAGCTAAGAGCCACCCAGCCCAGAAGAAGGCGGCTAGCCTGGGGCAGGTGGCCCCATGACGGATGCAGCCATGTGCGCAGCGGAGCATGGCGCCCCCCACGGTTTCCCCTCCCCTGGTCGCCGCGACTCACGGCAGTCGTCTTCGTCGCTGTTGTCCGAGCAGTCGTTGTCCTCATCGCATCTCCACACCGAGGGGATGCAGCGCTCGTTCCGACACCGAAATTGGTCCTCTTCACACTCCTTGACCGGCCCTGCGGGGGTTGGGGGTTGTGAGCTGGGTCACTGAACAGGAGCCCGCTCCCCACCGTGCAGCCCTGGCTGCCGAGAAGTCCAGCGGGTATAGATAGGAAAGAGGGAAGATACCGGTGAGCTCCGGAGCTCCAAGCACCTTAATTCGGAGAGAGGACAGGATGCCACGGGTTCTTCCACTGCAGGACCGACTGATGGCACAGCGAGACCAGACACACGCTTAACGGCCCGTGGCTATACCCCGCCTTCAGACACACTCACCCTCACACACAACGCAAGTCAGGTCCACACAGACCTAGCCTGCGGGAAGCCCCGCACACTGGCGACACACACACCGGGCGCAGGGGCTCAATCCCTTCGCAACCTGTCACTCTCCTCGGCCCGCAGGGGTCCCCGGAAACGCATTGTCAGAAAAGACTGTAACGCTTCGCTCATCATCGCGACGGAGCGCGCGTGTCAAATTAAACCAAACCCCAGACCCTGAACGACTACCCCCCGCAAAGTTCACGGGCCGGGGGGAGGGGCGGCGCCCATCCCCCAAGAGGGCGCCCGGAGCCGGGGTAGAGCTCCGGTAACCAGAACGTGAGCGGGGGGTCCAAGGCAAATCCAGGGAGCTGGGGCTCCCGGAGCCTCTCGCGCGCGGGGCCTCGTCGCACAGCACCCCCTCCTCCCGGCCGCGCTTTGTTGGCCCGGGAAGCGCCGTACGCACCTTGGCCGCCAGGCAGCGGATCCGCTGCGGAGAGATGCTGGAGCTGAAGCAGCAGCAGCAGCAGCAGCGCCAGCGGCCGGAGCGCGCCCCGCTCTGGGCGGCCCATGGCGGGCCCGGGGCTCCGGCCGCCGCGCCC
>NW_021604579.1:11125009-11144444 GCF_004785775.1 Grammomys surdaster
CGCCGCCTCTCTCCTCCCCCGCCTGTCCTTGTCCCCTCCTCTCTCGGTCCGAGCCCCACGACCCTGCTCTGTGCGCGCGCAGGTGCTGGGAGCCGTAGACACAAGGACGAGCCCGGCTAGGCTCTGGCCCTCTGGTTTCCCCGCGGAGGTGGGGAGAGAAGGAAGCATATGGAGGAGAGCTCGGGCTCGGGGAAAGATGTTCCAGACGCACAGGCCGGTGCAGTGAACGCGCGGAGCGCGGGAAGGCTGAAAGCATTGCCAGGGAGAAACTAGGGGTGCCAGGCAAGACCTGTCACAGCTTCAGATTAGGCGAGTCGCTTTCTGCGACCGTGTGCATCTGTGATTATTATACACTATGTGATCCTGAGAGAAGTGAGGGTCTGACGCACAGACTGTTACCCATATTCATCCTTCTTCGTTGGTCCAGCAGAGGAGCAGATAAAGGACCCTGAAGGCATGGCAAGGTAATCCTTGCTGCGGAGAAGGGCAGGGACTTTAGAGTCCCAGATATGTCATCCTTGCCGCCAGAGGCCGCACATCTAGTGTCTCTGTTTGGGCCCCACTAGCCTCTGCACAAAGAAGGCCCCTCCCCTGGCAGTGCGACCCCACCTCCCCTTCCCTACAGTGTCGGAAGGGCAACGCTTAGACTGGATTTCAGACTGGATTTCAGCCACCTGCCGGTGAGCCTGGTCCAGCAGCACAACCTTCTTCAGAGAGTGAGACTCTTGGGCACTCATTGTAAACTAGGCCCGCTGAGGGTGCCAAGGCCCAGTGTTAAATTGGCCCTCTCTCTTCAGAAGAGAGAGAGAGAGAGAGAGAGAGAGAGAGAGAGAGAGAGAGAGAGGATCCCTATGCCAAGCTGGATGGGTACACAGCCCCGCTGAGTCAGCAGCCTCCTCAGTCTAACCCCCCCACACACACAAAGGGTAGCCCATGACAATGGCTATGACCAAGTGCACCATCCCTTGGTCATGTTAAGGCCCCATGCTGGGTCTGGAAGTCCTGGCCACAGTGAGGTCTCTAGCCGAGGGGAAGATAGGCCATCAACAGAAGAAAATGTAACAAAAACTTATGCAGCATGTGCTGTGTGTGTTGAAGACTCAAGGCTGCAGCATCGCAAATAAGGTGCTTCCCTAACCTCCCGATGCTCACATATTAGATAGAAGAGAGAAATACAGAAGCCAAAAAGAGTTCTATGAGATCATCATAATTGCAATGAGAAAATAAACAATATGAGGGCGTGGAGGTAAGTTAGAGAGGCGATCACCTCAGAGGAGGTAACGTTTCACTGACAGCGAGGAGCCGGACCACATGGCAGTCAATTGCAAGGCTGTTCTTGGCAGAGGGAAGAGCAATGGAGACACATCGCATCGTGGTAAACTAGTGATGGGAGAAGTTAGCACATTGTGGGGAGGCTTTGGGCAATCCACAGGCCCAATCACAGAATGGCTTTGTCGGCCACAGCAAGGAATTTGGATTCTGCCTCAAACACAATGATAACCACTGTGACACCCTCAAAGGTTAGGATGGGACCCCTCCTGCAACCCAGACTCACCCATCCAGCCTCACATGGCTTCTGCTCTGCACTCCTGGGAAACTCAGTCTCATATTGGGCCTCAGGGAGGCTGGGAACTGGGGAGTCTTGTGGTTCCTTCTGTGCTAAGATTTTTGCATGGGGTAAAGTTTAGGCTGTAGCTCAAAAGGATAAGAGCATTGGCCTTTGGGTCTGGGCCTGCCCCTTCCTTCCCGGATTATATGAATATGGTTGCTTCCACGTCTGTGGTTCAGGTTCTGCATATAAAAGATGGCATGGGACGGGGGCAGGGGATCACAGTACTCACCACACGGGCTGACGTGAGGTTTAGATTACATGTGGTTGTGTGAGAGCCATGTACAGAACACAATAGATGCCTGATAAATATTAGTTATTGATACTAATATTCAAAACACCTTCCTAAAAAGCCTCTGATGGCCCCAAACCTCAAAAAATACAAATTCCCCAGCCTGGGAGTATAGCTCACTGGGTACAGGCCTCTAATTTGAGCTATTTGGGGGACTATGGTAGGAAGAACACAAGTTCAAGGCCTGTTTGTGGTACAGAGAGTTCAAAACCAGTCTGGGAGGCCTCTACAGTAGTCTCCTGAGTCACCAGAGGCCCACTAGCCTGCTCCTCACACGGGCCTGTTCCTCACCTGCCCCTGAGAGCTGAGTTTCACACCTTTTCCAACTTGTGCCCTCTGCATGGAACATTTGCCTAGGCTGGTATCCGTCCAGCCTCAGAGCTCTGCTCATATAGCCTTCTGTAAAGAACCTTCTAGTCTCTCTACAGAAACTTCTGTAGAAGTTTCTCATGGTCCTGTGGGTCAATCCCACTGAAGGGCTTCCTGGTCCCTGCTCTGTCTCCACTGGTGGCTTGTTAAAGAGTGATGTGGCCCCACAAATTTGCCCCAGGACCAGAAAGCCTGTTGACTGTGGGGGGCATTAATGATAAAACTCCATTGCTGCCCTTAGCTCTCTGGTCTAAGGCCCTAGACAGCTTTGAAAAGACAGCAATGAAGTCACAAGAGGGTGAGCAACCCAGAGAGTGGGCTATCCAGGGACATCAGGTCCCACCCCCCCATGTCTTAGGCCTGTGTCACTCACACAAACAAGGTCAGAGAGCAGGGGCCCCCCTGAGCTGAGAACATGGAGCTTTCTATCTGTCCAGCCTGGTTTCTGATTGAGCACAGGCTGGAAACCCCAGTGACCCCAGGTGACCTTGAGGGACCCCAGGTGACCTGGAGGGATGGCAGGCATTTCACCGTGCCCCCAGACACTAGGCTCCTGACACGAGGCTGCAGCCCTCCATAGATTTGTGTCCTTCAGTCACTTAAGGGCAATGCCCCTAGCTCCTTCACAGGTAGAGGACGTGACCACAGGCCATGTAGCCTCAAGACAGATCTCTATATTAATGAGGTACCTAAAGGCAAGAAGGCCTAAGCCAATTAAGCTTTCCTTCCCAGACACTCCTCCCTGCAAAAGGTATTTAACCTCAGGCCCTGAGAAACTGGGGTACAGTTTTACTCATCCACTTTCCACCATGACAATAAAAGCCTTAAAACCATGGATTGTCTCTTTTCATCGGGATCCGCTGTAGGGAGCAACGGAGAAGGCCTTCGCCTAAAGAGCCTCGTCTAATCTCCCGCAGAAGACCTCTCTGCGTTCCCAGCCACTGCGGCTACTAACCCAAGCAACCCAGCCAAGCCAACCACCTGCGACTGTGGTTTATGCCAAGAACTCTCATCCCTGTGGGACTCAGCTGGAGCACTCTCCCCGTATCCCCTTCGGCCTTGGGCCAGTCCAGCCTGTGGGCCCCCACTTCACTCTCAGCTCTTCCAAGTCTTCCAGCAGAGCCTGATTACCCAAGAGCCTGAGAACCAGATGGTCCCCAGCTGCCCTGCAGGCCCAGGGACCCTCGAGCCAGCTCTGGCTGTCCCTGGGACTTCAGACTGAGCTCCCTGCCCCCCCCCCAACGGTGTCCCCGGTGCTTCACATAGCCCAACACCTTTCCAGTGCTGGTGTAGGGTGAGCGCAGCCCAACTTCCCATGTCCTGCCTCCCCAAGCGGCCCTATTTCCGTGGGGCAGACGTGGGACCGCATTTGAACCCAACACCCTACCTTCACTTTGCAGAAGTGTAGCCTCAATCTCCTTTGGTATACTGTGGGCCTGTTGCCCATTCTCCTTGACAGGATCTTATAAAAGAGATGTTTTAATTCATGATATGAACTTCATGTGTTAAACCACTCGATATCTGTGTGACCTCAGGGAAGTTTCTTGGACTCTCTGTTAATTTTCTCTTCTATTAAGTGGGCATATGATCCTATGAGGTGGTTGAGTGGGTAAAGGTGCTTGACACAAAATTTGATAACCTGAGTTTCAGCTCTGGGACTCATGATAGAAGGAGAGAACCGACTTCCTCAAGTTGTCCTTTGGCTTCCACATGTATGTGCCATAGAACACATGGGAATACACACACACACACCATAATAAACATTTTGATAAATAAATCAAGTAGTAAATAAATAGATTAGGAATGAGGTCAGTCAGAGTGGTTTATGCCTATAATCTCAGCACTTGGGAGGCTAAACCAAAATCGTCACAAGTTTGAGGCCAGTCTGGGCTATATAAAGACCTTGTGTCAAAGATAAGAATAAAGAAGAGACTACTGTCTTTTGGATGGGGAGAGCTTAGAGGACAACATGTAGCAAACAAAGTGCCCCTGAGTTAGATGGCAGATCCACCAGGATTCACCACCAGAAGAGTTATATTTAGTATAGCTTACAAAACTAGGATGCCAGTTTCTGCACCCAGCAATTGAGTTACCTGTTGATTCTGAACTAAGTTTGTGTGGTGTTTTCCTTCATGCTGCAATTCAGCTGGGCTCCAGAGAGGAAGCCACTGCGATCCTAGCTAAGTGAACACGGATGACAAGTCATTAGAGGAGGGGCAGAAGATATGTACAGCCTTGACAGGACAAAGCTGGTTGTGAATGTTGAATGTCCAACCTGACACCAGCCAGGATCTGAGCAGTTGCATGGCGCCATTCCCTAGGAAGTCTTCAACAGTTAGATGCAGGAAAGGTGAATCTTTGGATCGTTTACATCATGGATGGGTTGGAGTTTTGTTTCCTCTGGAATAGATTTGTCTCTGGATGTGGGCATGACTTCTCTATCTCCATTGCTTCTCCCAAAAGCTTTGTCCGTGATTGTTTTGTCCAGGTCATCGTCCATGCAGAATGCTTTACATAATAGGCCTCTACCAGTGCTTAATAGAATCCTCTGGCCATGGAAATTATCCAAACAAATCATGTCCATAAAGCACACTGGTGTCAGCCTGCTACTCATCACCCTGAAGCAGATGACTTGACTATGAAATGATATTAGAAAACTCAGCTATGGTTTCAACTATGAAGTTATATTGTTGGAGACTGAAGTAACACCATCTAGGATGGGGTAAATTATGTCACTTGGAGACTAGCATGTGGTACTGTCTTTCTTAGAGCTATAATTCAAATGATTGAAATACAGTGGATATTGACTCTCTTGCTTCTCATTTCTTTACCACTGGTTTAGAGGCATTAGACTCCCCCCTGCCCTACCAAATGTAATTTTCATGAAGGGACACAATAATAATTTAACTGGATAGGTTGTCAAGACTGGCACCTGGTCAGTTTGAACTTCTTATGCGCCTGACTGGAATCAATGTATGGTGTCATTGTCATCCACATCTATTACAGAGTTTAATAAAAACAAGAAACAACAACAACAAAAAACAAAAGAAAAAAGGGACTACTACTTAAAAGCATCAATTATCTATTGCTATATAACAAACAACTCAAACTTAGCAATTTAAAGCAAAATGGGGCTGGACGTGGTGGCAGATGCCTTTAATCCCAGCACTCAGGAAGCAGAAGTAGGCAGATCTCTATGGGTTTGAAGCCAGAATGCTTCATAATGAATTCCAAGACAGAGACACCATCTCAAAAAACCAATAAGACAAAAAGACAATACGAATCTGGAGGTGGGAATGGGGGAGCAGCTCGGATGGAGCTTACCTGGGCTGGAGGCTCTAGGATGGCTCCCTTGTGCGGCTGGTGAGTCCAGGCCAGTGCTCAGCAAGGACTTTCTGGAACTTTCTGGAACTGCTCAAGTATCCTCATGACACGCCAACCGGGACCAAGGGACACAGTGTTCTTTAAATTAAATTTAATTTACCTTTTAATTAGCACACAGAATAACAGGCTTCCCTCTAATATTTCCACATATGCTCAGTCGTGGTTGATCCCTCCCACCCCTCTGATCGATCTCCCCATCTCCCTGCTCCCACCCCTCTGATCGGTCTCCCCATGCCCCTGCTCCCACCCCTCTGATCGGTCTCCCCATCCCCCTGCTCCCACCCACGCTTAGTCACTTCAGCTCCAGGACTCCCTTTCACCTTCATATCACATGTGTCTGATACACTCTTCACTCACTTCCTTAAGTTCCCCCTTCCCCATCATGGACCCCTCTGGGTTCCTACTCCACCCACACCCACATGCACGTGTACACTCATGGATCCAAACCAGAAGCTAGGATCCATGTGTGAGCGAATGGGAGATGTCTGTCGTTCTGGTTTACCTGAATACCTCTCCAGTCTCATTCATTTTCCTGCAGAGATCATATTTCATCTTTCTTGTGTGTCTAGGTGCATATTCTATGCACGTGTGTGTGTGTGTGTGTGTGTGTGTGTGTGTGTGTGGATGTGGATGTGTGTAGAGGCCAGAGGACTCCTTTTACAGACATACTTCATGTACCACTCAGATTGTTTCCTTGACTTGGATCCTTTACTGGCCAGTAACTTGATAATTAGACAGGCTGGCCAGTATGCCCCAGGGACTCCCCCATTTCAACTCATTCAAGCATATGGGATTACAAGCACACAACACCATACCTGATTGTGTATCTATGGGTTCTGGAGATCAAGCTCAGGCCTCATGTGTGCAAGGCAAGCACTTTATCAGCTGAACTATTTGTCCAGACCTATAATATCACTTTTCTGTGCAGCCGAATAAAATTCCATGTGTATATCTATCATATTTTCAAACTGTCAGTCAACAAATGGGCCACTGAACTGAACATATACTTTTCAAAGGAAGAAGTATAAATATTCAATTAATATTTTAAGATGCTTTCAACATTTTTAGTCATGGGGGAAATGTAAACTAAGACTACTTTGAGACTCTATCTCACTGTGGTCTGAGTGGCTATCATTAAGAAAACAAATCCTGGGGGCTGGAGAGATGGCTCAGTGGTGAAGAGCACTGACTGCTCTTCCAAAGGATCTGGGTTCGATTCCCAGCACCCACATGGCAGCTCATAACTGTTTGTCACTCCAAGATCTGACACCCTCACAAGACATATATACTGACAAAACACTGATGCACATAAAATAAAAATAAATTTTAAAAAAATCCCAACAAAGCTGCCGAAGATACAGGAAAGGGGAACTCTTACTCACTACTGTGGGAATGGAAACCAGTAATGAGTGTGGAGGTTTCTCAAAGAGTGAACAACTGAACTATTATGGCCTAGTTTTATAACACTGGTGCTCATACCTAGAGGATTCTATGCCTGTGGCAGAGACAGCTGCACAGCCATATTTATTGCTGCTTTATGATGAAAACAAGGGAGTGGAATCAGCCTAAATGTCCAGCAGCAAGTGAATGGGTAACAGAAACACGGTGAAAATACCCAGTGTCTTTTCTGACCTAATTGTGGATGTCACATTGTCATTCCTGCAATGTTCTGATGATTGCATAGGTCATATGGGAGGGAATTCAGGCATGTGACTCCCCCACCCTCCCCCACCCCCAGGACGAAAAGATCCTAGGGAATGCCTCCCAGGCTGGCTGCCGCATCATCTCCTAGGGTGTGTGAGCTCAGGTTAACATAGCTGGCGCTCTTCAGAGGGCTTTGGCACACAGCACACACTGTGATTGTTCTCATTACGGCATGGTCACTGCTTCTGTCACGGGGAGAGTTAAGCACCCCAGAAGGACTCTGAGCAGCCACCGTTGCATAATTGCCATTGACTTCAGGACCTTTTGTAGAGAGGTAGACACTCAGCAGCTGAGAGACAAAGGTGGTTCAAGAGGCACAGAAGAGGACAAACCCCCGCCTCCATCTCTTCCTCCTCAGCTGTCAGGAAAGACCTGGGAAAACTGCTCCTCCTCCTTGCCTTCTATCAATCCTGGCTACTTCCCTCTCTTTCTTCAGGTGTGCAGTCCCCATCTCTAACCCCTGGGGGTTGGATTAAGTCAGCACTTCCTGTGTCTTCTACTATTCTGGTCCCATTTAAATGGCATTTCCCATTTCCACAAGTCTCCACAACTATCCCTCTCCTACAGTCCTCTCTCAGGATCTGGAGAGGGTAGGTCCAGAAACACTCTCCCCAGGATACTAAAGCCAAAGCCAATAGATAGCCAGGCAAAGTGGTACAATTCCAGCACTTGGGAAGCTGAGCAAGAGAGTAGCAAGTTCTGGGCCAGCCCAGGATACACGCAAAGACCCTGTCTCAAAAGGAGAAAAGACAAATTCCTAGCTGCTAAAGTCCCTTATATAAAATGGCTCCATATTTGCATGTAACCTAAGACCATCTTGAACACACGGATAAGTCTCCTGCGGCACATTTAGGGGGCCTAACACAATGTGAGTGCTTTGTGTCTGTTCTGTTGTATTGTTTAGGAACAACCAGGGGGAATGTCTGTACATGTTCTGTAGATACACTGTTTTGAACAGTATTCTGCTGTCTGAGGTTGATTGAATCTGAGAATGTGGAACTCAAGTATATGAAGCACCCACTGTATTTTCCTTAAATCCTCCCACTTAATAAACCTGGCTTCCTCCTAAGCAAAAATCTCCATGAAATTATAGGTTTGATATGCGGATTGCATTTCTGAACACATTAGAATGAGTGTGTGACAGTAAAGATAGAGCCTCTGTCCGTCAGGGGCATGCTCCTCTAAGAGATGCTTTGAGGCATCTCACTTGTTCTGGGAGAAGGGATGGAATGCCAGAGCCCATAATAGAAAGGTATTTTGTGTTTTGGAAGTATCCCAGGTCATTGGCACCCACGATCTATGTCACAGGGCCTTCTAGAGAGACGCACTCACAATTTTTTGCTTGCTTTTGATTCAGATTACTTTTTGATTCATTACCTTTTATACAAAGTTTTTTAAATTTTAGATTTTTTTTTTTGAGACAGGGTTTCTCTGTATAGCTCTCTGGCTGTTCTGGTACTCGCTCTATAGACCAAGCTAGCCTCAAATTCACAGAGATTCGCCTGCCTCTGCTTCCAGGAATGTTAGGATTAAAGGCATGCACTACCATATCCATAACCGTGTCCAGTGAATTTAGTTTGGTTTTAATGTGCACAGGTGTTTCTCCTGCATATGTGTCTGTGTACCACATGCATGCCTGGTGCCTGTGGAAGCCAGAAGAGGGCATTGGATCCCCTGAAACTGGAGTTCCTATAGATGGTTGTAACCACCTAACATAGATCCTGAGAACTGAATTTGGGTTCTCCAAAAGAGCAGCCAGAACTCAAAACCTTTCAGTATCTCTCTCCAGCCCTTAGTCAAAGTTGCATTTGTGCACAATTAATGAAAACCTTCAGACACTGGGTCCCCATTTCCTTTTCCCTCTGCCATAGGCAGCTGCTATTGACTCAGGGCTGAATTCTTTGTGGGGTATCTACATCACTAAATAACACAACTCATTCTGTTGCTTATATTTCCAGTCACTTTATTTATTTAGCATGTGTGCACATGTACCAAGGTGTGCATGTGGAAGTCACAGGATAACTCTTGGAGTTGGTTCTCTCCTTCTACCACGTGGGTCCCAGGAATCTAACTCAGGTTGTCAGGCTTGGCAGCCTTACCGACGTCATCATAGGCAAAGAAACAGGCAGCCTGGCTGAGTTCATTTCTCTCTACTTTTGATTGTAGACTGAGGCTTCAATTTCCCACCTTGACTTCCCACCATGGCGACTGTAATGTGAAACCTAAGCTCCCTCCTCTCCTCTGAGTCGCTTCGGCTTAGAGTGTTTCACCATAGCAAAAGAAATAAAACCAGAACCACATGGCATTGACTGTGTCCCATGGTTGTGAAGCTGTCACCTGTCAATCATACCCGACAAACGACAAACGGTAGCTTGCATCCCCACCCCAACTCCTAGCAATCATCACCCAGTTTCCTCAGTCAATTCAACTGTTAAAAGAAGTGTACTATTGTTCCTTTGAGGCCTGAGTGTTTCACTTATGTCTTCAAGGTTCCTCTGTGCTACAGCATGCTCCAGGATTCCATCCGTTATAAGGATACACAATATTACGTATGTATCCCACATTCATCTAACCATGTGATGCTTGCTCTGGTTCTATCATGTCTATCGCCAGTGCTGCTTCAGTGAACACACCTGCACACACACCTGCTTTCAGTTATTTGGAATATGCCCAGACACAGACTTGCTGGACTGTGTTGTGATTGTAGTTTTAATTTTTGAGGAGCCACTGGACTATTTCCACAGCAACGCCTCCATTTCACGTTTCCATCCAGAATGTACAAGGTTTTCCAATTTCTCCCATACCAGCCAAAAGTTGCTAGTTTACACACTTTGTTATTTGTTTCGTTGAGTTTTGAAAATATAATAGCTATCCTAATGAATGTGAGGTTGTTTCTTAATTGTGGTTTGAATTTGCATTGCTAATGATCAGTGATAACGAGCATATTTTCATATGCTTTATTGCCCATTTGTTTATTTTGTTGGATAAATGTCTATTCAAGTCCTTTGCCCAATTTTAAATCAAGATGGGGTAGTTTTGTGGTTGTTATTATTGAGTTATAGGACTTCCTGGAATTCTTTTTTTTTTTTTTTTTTTTTTTTATTTGTTTATTAAATGTAAGTAAACTGTAGCTATTTTCACACACCCCACAACAGGGCATCAGATATCATTACAGATGGTTGTGAGCCACCATGTGGTTGCTGGGATTTGAACTCATGACCTCTGGAAGAGCAGTCAGTGCTCTTAACCTCTGAGCCATCTCACCAGCCCCCTTCCTGGAATTCTTATAAAAATGTATTGTATTGTATTGTGTGTGTGTGTGTCTGCATGTGCGCGTGTGCGTGTGCGCATGCATGTGTGTGTGCGAGTGTGTGCGTGCGCGCGCGACTGTGTGTGAGTGTGTGTATGAGAGTACAGGTGCCCCTGGAAGGCAGAAGAGGGCATTGGATCCACTGGAACTGGAGTTACAGGCAGTTCTGAGCTGCTCAACATACATGCCAGAAATTAAACTCAGAAATTAATGTGGTATGATTAATTAGGGTGGTCAGTACAGGCTCTCTCCCACTAATTCACCTCTCCAGCCCCAAGTCCTATATTTCTTCTGTCAGTCCCTCATTAGGTGTACACTTGCAAATGTTTATCCCATTCTGTAGATGATTGTGTAGATGGCCTTTTCCCTCTGTTGATGTTCCTTTGCTAAACATTCTTTTAAATTTTGTTGTGACCCAATCTTCCTATTTCTTGTTTGCTGCCAGTGCTTTTGTTGTTGCATTTAGCAAAACTTTTTATATGATAATAAAAAATAAATAACATTTCACAGTGTGGTATGATTAATATTTTTCTTACACAGCTTTGTGCTTAACTTGGAATTAATAATTGATACTATTTTCCTTTAGTGTATTAGGGTTCTCTAGAGTCACAGAACTCATGGAATGTCTCTCTATATTGAGGGAATTTATTGTGGTGACTAACAGTCTGCAGTCCAACTAACCCAACAGCGGGCAGCTGTGAATGGGCAGCTGTGAATGGGAAGTTGCTCAGCCCCACTGAGGCTCGTTGTTTGTCTTCTGTAGAATTTCCAACAGATGTGCTGTCAAGTAAGTGCAAGCAGCTGAAGAAGAGTGAGTCTTCCTTCTTCCAATGTCCTTATGTAGGTCTCCAGCAGAAGGTGTGGCCCAGATAAAAGGTGTGTACCACAACAGCTAGATTTGGGACTTGCTTTGTCCCAGGCTGACCTTGAACACAGAGATCTCCTTGCCTTAGTCTCCTGGGATTAAAGGCATGTACTACCTTGCCTGGGCCTAAATCTTTCATGGGCACTATGCCTTAAGATCTCCATGCCAAGTTCCAGGCCAGAAATTTGTATCTTCCAGCCTCAAGATCTGACTCACAGGTGAGCCCTCCAATTCTGGTTGTAGTTCATTCCAGATATAGTCAAACTGACAGCCAGGAATAGCCATTACATTTAGTATTTATTTCTTGCTCAGTTTTCTGAGTGTTCATTTCTTACTCCTCTCCAGTCTCCCTCATTTGGGTAAATCTCAAAACAACCACATGCAGTAAAGATCCTAAAAGCTCTTTCCTTGCATGAAGTTCCCACTAGTCTCTAGCAGTTTCTTCTTGGGTTGGTCTTGGGGGATGAGATTTCAGGTCCCATGAGCCTTTGAGGACACCTAGAGCTTTCTGACTTCCCTCCTGGGTGGGATCCCTCATTTCCTAGTTCCCATGTGTCTTAGTTAGAGTTTCCATTGTTGTGAAGAAACAACTGTGATCAAGGTAACTCTTATAAAGGAAACTATTTAATTGAGGCTGGCTTACAGGTTCAGAGGTTCAGTCCACTATCATCATGTCAGGAAGCATGACAGAGTGCAGGCAGACATAGTGCTGGAGGAACCAAGAATTCTACATCTTGATCTGAAGGGAGCTAGTGACACAGATCAGAAGAGAACCAGGATGAGGTCCCACATACTTAAATCCTGGAACCTTTATGAGAAGGAGAGAGACCAGAGGGACACTCTCGCCACATGATGCCCCATATTGCCTGAGGACTCTGCTCTAGAGAAAGTCATCACCAGACACAGCCCTTGACCTTGGATGAGAATCATGAACCAAAATAAACCTCTCTCCAGTAAAATGTACCCAGTGCTATTTTTAGCAACAGAAAACAGCTAGAACAGGGTCCTTAAGGTGAAATCTTAAGGGCCTCACATTGCTAAAAGTGTTTCATATTTGATTGACAATTTGCCAGGTACAGAATTTTAAATTGGAAATATTTTTCTTTCTGAATTATGAAGGCTTGCTCCATCGTCTTCAATTTGTCAAAAAGTCCAACAACATTCTGTTTCTCAATCTATCAAAAGAGCCCTGTTCTTTCATACTCTGTGTGCCTAGGAACAGGTTTGTTTCTAGTCATGGTGCTGGGCATGTAGTAGGTCCTTTTATTCTGGAGACATATCAGCTTTGATTTGAAGATATTTTTCTAGAACTAATTCTATAGAGACTTTGTTCTTTCTGGGAATAATTACTAAACCACCTCCCACCCCTGACTCCCTCCCCCATCCCCCACCATCACTCCATCTCCCAACCCCACCCCTTGTCTCCCACCTCAAGCCCCACCCCCACTCCTCACTCCTCATTCTCCACCCCAGCCCCACCCTCACCCCCCTGGGCTGCTAGCTTTTGTTCATCTACTTTTCATCCCTTTTCGTTTTCCCTTCTGGAAAGTTTCAGCTCTCCACAGAATTAACTTTTCACTTATACTTCTAAGAGCACGTTGCTGTCAGACGGCTCCTTTTTTATATTACCTTCTTCTTTTTTCGTGAATATAATACTTTCTCCTCTTTCTTTGAAGTAACGCATTGGGGATGCTTTGTTGCTTCTGCTGAGGTGTTCTTCACCATGCCTAGACTCTACTTCCTCCATCACTGCCCATCCTCCCCCCATTACTGAAAATGCTAGCCACATACTGGGAGAATGTATCACAGCATGAATAATGAACAGAGCATTACCACCCAGGACATGTAAGGACGTCTCACAGATCACCAAGAAAACAAATAACTCAACTAACTTAAAAAGAGCAAAAAGATGAACAATCTTCACATCCGATGAAATTAAAATGGAAAGTAAACCTAAACAGAAGCAGCTTATGCTTCATAAAAATCAGGGAGACGCAAACGAAGAGCCAGAGCGAGCCAGGCATGGTGGCACAATGCCTTTAATCCCAGACACAGGAGGATCTCTGAGTTCAAGGCCAGCCTGGTCTACATATCACGTTCCATGGCAGCTATGGATAAATAGGCTGATAGTGCCTTAAAAATAAGTAAATAAATAAACAGCCAGGGTTTTTCCACAAAAAAAGGAGCCCAATGGTGGAAGTATACTCCATATCATACTTGTCTCAAATTTATCATCCTCCTGACTCAGGCGGGGATCGCAGGTGTCACATTACATCTAGCCAGCAGGCTTGCTTTTTGCTCTTCCTCCTCCTTCTCTTCTTCTTCTTCCTCTTCCCCTCCTCATTATCTTCCTCCTCATCTTCTTCCTCTTCCTTTTAAATGTGTCTGAGCGTATGTGTGTGTGTGTGTTCAGGTGCCCATGCAGACCAGAAGGTGTCAGATTCCCTGGGAGTTGGAGTTATAGGTGGTTTCCAGTCATCCTACATGGGTGCTAGGAACTAAATTTGGGTCCTCTCAAAGAGTAGCAAGTGCTGTCAACTGATGAGCCATCTCTCCAGCTCCAAACATTCTTATATATTCCTAATTCAGCGTTGGTTGCTGCAACCACTTTGGAAGACTGTAATTTCATTCCTAACTGCAAGATCTGTAGAAGGAAAAAAAGAGAGAGAGAGAAGTTTATTAGTTGGTGGTTGAAATTATGCTAAGGTAACAAACTCTGAAATCCCAGTGCAGTGGTAATAAAGGTTTATTTCTTGCTTGCACAAATACAGTACAGGTCAATGACTCTCCTGAGCACTGCAACTCACGTATACAATCTCCTTCCTTTCCTGGGGTGGGGGTGCAGGGGACCGTCTCAGGGTCTTATGTAGTCCAAGCTGGCATTGAACCAACAGTATCCCCTTGAACTTCTGATCCTCTGATCTCAGCTTCCCAAGATTCTCAATGCAAATTCCATCTGTTTTATGAGACCCTTATCTTCAACTCCTGGGCATGGTGGCACTCAGGGAAAAGAGCAAGAAGTGTCACTATAGGGGTAGTGGGAAGGCTGGACCTAGGAATAGCAAATATCACATCTATATACACACCTTCTGTAAGAACCCCGTTGCATGGTGTGCTAGTCTATTGTATGAGTCTATAGCCCAGTGGTTCTCGACCTTCCTAATTCTGAGACCCTTTAATACAGTTCCTTAGGTTGTGGTGACCCCCCCCCACCATACAATTATTTTTGCTGCTACTTCATAACTGTAATTTTGCTACTGTTATAAATCCTAACGTAAATATCTGTGTTTCCTGGTGGTCTTAGGCAACCTTTGTGAAGGGGTCACCTGACCCCCAAAGGGGTCGTGACCCACAGGTTGAGAACTTCTCCTGTAGCAGACCATCTCATACAAGGTAATTCACTAGGGAAGTAGATTTATTAATCACACAGTCCTAGAAGCTGAGAAGTCCGATTCGGTGGTCTGAACTGGTAGAGTCGTCATGAGGTGCTGAATGCCATCTCTGTGAGCGACACGCAAGTGAGAGAGGTGGTGGATGCCTGAGAAAGAGGGGGACAAAAGAGTTGACCCAATTTATAACAGCCAGCTTTTGTGAGAACTAATCCATCTCTGCAGGAGCTAATCCAGTCTTGCAGGGAAATATTATCCCCTTTAAAGGTTTTGCTTACCAACACAATTACCTTGGCAACAAGACTTGGATGTGAGTTTTGGTGGGAGCCAACCATAGCTGTACCACCTTGGGAGTTTAGGCTGGGAAATGTAGCCTTCCCCATGGCCCAGGAAGATGAAACAAGGTTGGTGAGCCTGTGGTCACACTGAGTTCTCTATTGTAGGGCACAGGGGCATCTCCTTTGAGTCCAACACCAACTGATGTCAAAAGTGGCATTAGGTCAAGGTACCCACACTCCCAAGAGAAGAGTTCCTTAGGGTCCCAGGTGGAGGCAAGGCCAGCTGGGGTCAGGTCTGGTCACCTTCAGTTTGCCTGCTTTAGGTTGTCTTGATGGTTCATAGACCAATCAGCCCTCACAAGGGGATTTTCTAGTCTTAAACTTTTCTTTTCATAATCTCTTAATCCCTTGGTGCCCAAGTGTTCCCCATCAGGGTCCACGATAGCCTAAGACTTCTGTTTTCTTAGGTCAGGGGTCTGGCAGCTTCAGACACTGCAGAAACCTTCTGGGGATGAGGCCTTTATATGACAACCAGCCACAGCCTGTTAAGACATATAGGTGCTGGTAAAAACAGCCACTGGTTTCCAAGGTTCTTTCAGCTCTGAAGCAAGAGGAAGAGATGGTGTCCCAGTCCCCAAAGGCCAGCTGTCCTCAGCAACAGCTCTTCTTCTACCTGACCAAAGAAAGACCCCACCCATCTAGCTTGGCTTGGTTCTGTCATTTCACCTGGTAGTGGGAGAGGACAGGGAGGGTTAACCAGCTTAGGGGACCCAGGGAACCACCCTGGGAAGACTGAGTCACCAGGCAATTTCCTTCATCTCTCTGAGCCTCCATTTCCCCATCCTTTAAATGAGTGCAACTATCCCCATTTGTCAGAAGGACCCTGAGAAAGTACCATGCGATAATGACTGTAAAGAGATGGCTGCGAGCCAGGGGTCCGAGCTATCAGGAGCAGAGTGAACAGGAAGCCCGTGGCCTCCTGCTAAAGAAAGTAGGGCTCCTTCTCTAAGGCAACAATAATAGAGGTACAGCCTAGGCCAGGGACTCACTGGGTGAGGGGCCTTGAGCACAAGGGGGAAGAAGAAATCACCACGGTGTAGTTATGACTCCTGCAAGGCTCCAGGAAGTAAGATGGAGACCCTGACAGGAATAGAGACCAGGACTGCCAGCATGCCCTGGGCCAGCTCAGCTTCCTGTTTCTAGGGAGACAAATGGCTAAGCTCCTGTGGCATCTTCATGCTGCTGATTCCCTTTCCAGAGGTCAAAGGTCACAGCCTGAGCACCCAGGCAGACCCAAGCAGACACTGGGTTAAAGCTGGAGGGATTTTGTGTGAACTCACCTGGGACAGGAATTCCTGTGTCCAGTATCTTCATGGCTCATCTACTCCCAAAGTAATACTCCTGGAGCACTGAGGAGAGCTGGAGGGCTTAGGGCCCAGCATGTCTGTGCTGTACCCCGGTGGCAGTAGTTTAGGCAAGGACTTGGGATCCAGAAAGCTTGGGTTAAGCTCTGACTCGATCACACACACTTGTTGAGACTTCAGGCAAGACCCCTTACTTCTCTGTGCTTCATCTCCCCAGTTCATAACAGGGTTCAAAAACAGTAACCCCGGTGCCTGCTGATAGCGTTGATTTAGTGAACTAATATGCTCAAAATGCTTAGACCAGCACTTGGTAGAGTAACCGTGAAAGCATCTGCTACTGTTTTGTTATTTATTACCTAATTATATTCTCACAGCCACCCTTCGAGGTTCACTTAAAGCCTTCATTTCAAGAGCCCAGGCTTTGGGCTCACCCATATTTGGATCTATGGACTGAGTGTGAATTGGTCCCCGGCTGTGTGGTCTGGGGAGAGTTGTTGTCCCTTTCTGAGCTTGGTCTCCAGGTCTGGGAAATGAGGCTGTTGTCATGAATGGATGCAATAGTGTAGGGAACGCTCTCAGTCCACCCAGTGGACACTACTGAGAAGTCATGGCAGAGCAATGAGGGTTTGGCCAGGATCTCAGAACTGACTAGTGGGTCTGACTTGAAACCTAGAAGGAGTTCTGTCAGGTTGCCTCTCCTGACCCTGGCTTCCCCATCTGCAAAGCACAGAACCGAGAAGGTTGCTGGATGGGCCCTCAGGGCCGAGGACACAAGCATGCAGCCTGCGGGTGTGTTAAAGGAAACTGGATCAGAAAGGACACCCCCCCCCCATCCCCGCCAACACACACACACAAAGGAAGAAAAAAAAAAGGCTGGTCAGTGGTGGTGCACACCTTTAATCCCAGCACTAGGGAGGCAGAGGCAGACAGATCTCTGATTTCAAGGCCAGCTTGGTCTACAGAGGGAGTTCCAGGACAGCCAGGGGTACTCAGAGAAAACCCTGAGTCAAGGAGGGAAAAAAATTAAGATGACATTCCCTGGTTCCTGTGACCAGCTTTGGTGGTATCATCTGGTCACCTTGTGACCTGGAGAGAATACCTAGCATGTATATGAATGGCAAGCACATATTGAGCAAGTGCTGTGTCAGACTCTGTGGAACTTAAATTAACTGCCTCCTTAGCCAAGTATGGATGGAAAATGTTTTTAGGGTCATAGTATGGGGCAAAAGAGACAAACAGGAAGATCAGAGCCAGGCACTTGTTGAATACTATATAAACCTTTGTGGTACCTCAAAGTTTACAAGGCATCAAAACCCCCTCATGATCCTTGGAAAAACGGGGCACAGTGAGCAGGCATTATTATAATTTTTTTTATCATAACCATCCATCCCCCGTCAGCCCAGGCCCCATCCAGTGACCAAAATCCCTGGCATAGGAGTCTGGGGGCTTTTAGCATGACTGTGTAGTAGAGAACCCATTGCATGCCAGGGGCTGCCCAGCCTGCAGGGTGAGTGGATTGCTGCCTGGCCAGAATGGGAAACAATGAGATTAGATCTAGTTTTTGAAGAAAAGTTGACCATCTGGATCTTTGTCTGAAATCTGACCATTTCTCTCTTGAATGTCTGTAGCCAACTTGCTGTTGAGTGGCTGAGCCTGGATTCAGAGCTACAGTTCCTGAGAGCAGCAGGTGAGCCAGGATGTACAGAGCTGGTACATTCACATCTGTGGATTGGGGTCGTCTCCTTAGACACACAGGCTCAAAGGACAGGTTTTACAGGTGGAAACTCAGGCACGGGGGCTGGGAGTCAGGAAGCTCCAGCCGCTTCATAAATGAGATGCCCCGCCCACACTTCCTGCCTGAACACCTGTGCTGAGTTTGCAGCATCCCCCAAGGGCAGGCTGAGGACAGACAGCCTTGGGGAACTGCAGGAATTCTTGCTTCTCCAAGTAGTTCTAATCCAGGTATCTGCCCAGCAGCCTGTTGATCTCCGCCATGAGGGCAGGGCTGGACCTCAGTGACAAAAGCCCAAGGACATCAGCACTTAACAGATTTGGTCCCAGCCTTTAATTGCACAGAGAACCAAAGGTTCTGTGATTCAGGGCTGATGGTCGCCCCACCTGCTATCCCAACCCTCAAGAATAAACTGGCAGCCTATGGCTCTATACAAGAGGAGGTTCCACTCCTGAAGGGGTCTTGAGCCTGGGCCAAGTCGGCCCCTCAGTTAGGACCTTCCTACAAAATGAGACATAGGGACTGTCAGGTCTGTGAAGGACAGCAGGACAAGCTGCTTCTTCCTTCGTGCTGACCCTGGGCTCCCATGGCTCTGCTGCCTGGTTCCTTATGCTTGGCCTGAAAATCAGGGATAAAAATATCACCTTGCTAATTGCCTATGGAACAAACCTATTTCTGAGGCTGAGAAAACGGCTTGGTTAGTAAAGTCCTGAAAGCCTGAGGGCCTGAGTTCAATTCCCAGTATGCACATGAAAGACAGGAGTGGCCAGCATGTGCCTGTAATCTTAGCACCAGGGAAGTAGGGTCAGAAGGATCCCTGAAACCTGCTGGACAGTAAGTCTGGCCAAATGGGTGAGCTCCAGGTTTAATGAGAGACACTGTTGTAAAATCAAGATAGAGAGAGAATGTATGTGTGTGCCTACCCATACACACACATACACACACACAGAAAGAGAGATAGAGACAGACAGAGAGAGATAGACAGAGACAAAAAGACAGAGAGAGGAAGAAAGACAGAGATAGAGAGAAAGATAGAAAGACGAGTGTGTGCGTGCACATGTGTGCATGCTCACACACACACACACAGAGAGAGAGAGAGAGAGAGAGAGAGAGAGAGAGAGAGAGAGAGAGAGAGAGAG
>NW_021604579.1:11144454-11146673 GCF_004785775.1 Grammomys surdaster
GAGAGAGAGAGAGAGAGAGAGAGAGAGAGAGAGAGAGAGAGAGAGAGGATCTTCACTGTCTATATAGTGCCAGCTGCCTTCTTCCATGGGCCTGGCCCTCCTAGGCTTAGGCTTAGCTTTGGTGTTGGGAACCTCTCCATAAGATTAATGCATTTTGACACTTGTGTGGCAGACAGTGATGAGCACACACTGGTCCAAACTTCCTGCTATAAAATAGAAAGTACTTTTGCCCCAAGGTCTTGGTAAGACAGGGCCAGGCTTGGATTTCCAGCCCCAAAGTGCCCAGAGCAGCCCTTTCAGGTAAAGCCTTCCCAGCAGATGGGCAGCCTGGGGCCTCTCAGGAAAAAGCTGAGTCCATCTTGACGTTGTCCCAGGGTCATGCCTACAACAGCTGAATGCCCGCATGCCTGCCTCACTGACTCCTGGTTCCCCGATGCACTCTGGGTCTCCTCTGGCCCCTGATGTCATTCCTCCTACTCAGGAGAGTCTCCTAAGCCTAGACAGCACCTCCTGCTCCTCTCTAAAGCATACCATGGCTGCCATCATCCTCCAAGCCTTGGGCTGGCATTCCAGGCCTTTCTCAGTCTGCACCTTGCTGCGTCCTCCCCACCTCCTGAGGAGCACACTGGGACCCCAGCTTCCAACTCCATCATATTTCTGTGCATGATCTTTCCTTCCCCAGAGCTTTCACACCCGCTGTGTGTTCTTCCTTGTATTCTTTCTATGTTTAATGCTTGAGACCACTTGCACATGGCACAGTGCCACAGGCAAAGATAAGAAAGCAGCCATAACACACACATTCCCCTCATGGGCAATGCTTCCAGAGGGGAAACCGGGAAAATAAACAAAACAGTAAGTTAAAGTGGGTCAGACGGCATGGAGGGCTTCACACACAGCGGGGAACGGAGACTGGAAGCTTTGCGAGTCTGAGGATGTAGGTCAGTGGTAGGACGTCTGCTTCGAATGTACTCAGCCCTAGGTTCAGGCCCCTGCAAGGGGATTTTTTTTTCCTGATTATATAGTTCCTAGTTTAAGGTTGTAGTTCATAATTAGCTTTGAACTTGGATTCTTCTGCCTCTGTATTTCAAGTTCTGAATGACAGACATCTTGTCCAGCTCTGGGATTTTGGAGCAACTGGGAAGCTGGTGTGCCTGGGAGTCAAGGGGCTGAATCCAGTGCTGATTTTGATAGGTGGTTACTGTTCAAAGTGTGAGAATGTTAGTCGGGTCCCCGAGGAAGCCTGGAAACCCCTTCATTCCTGACCTATTAGATATCAGACAGTGACAGTGGGTAGGAAGCAGCCTTATCCTCCAGGCTGAGCCTTGAACCCAGACTCCTGACCTACGTACCTCATCACCAAGAACTCTTTTTGGGAGGGAGGTGAATTACTGATAGCCTAGGCTAGTCTCAAATTTGCTATGTAGCTGAGGATAACCTTAAACTCCTGATTTTTCTGCTTCAATCTCCCAAGTGCTAAGACCATTCCTAGCACCAGCAGGAACTATTTATTGACTCTCTGAGGCAGCAGGCTACACGCTGCTGAGTCTAGAGCCAGTTTGAGAGATCACTTCAGGTGACCAGGCAAAGGCTGATGGGTAGAACTTAGGGGGCAGATAGGAAAACGAGAGTGGTTGGTCCTTCTTGTGCTCACTAGCCGCTCCCACAGTAGTCAAGGACTGTGGTCTAGAACCAGGTTTCCTAGGTTCACTCTGACTTAATTTCTGTATTTAATTTGTCCCGTCAATCACACTGACAGCTTGTAATCAGACCACTGGGAGCCCCTGACCTGGCCTGCCATGTTTCTACTGTGCTTGGGTAAATGAGAGGGCTTCTCTGCTGCTGATCTGCTGAGGGCCCTGAGAATAGGACAGTTCAGCTGGTTCTTGGGGGATCACCAGGATGGAAGTCTGATCCAGAATAGCTCCCTGGCTTTGGAGACCATGAAAACCCACTGTCCCCAGTTTGCAGGTATAAAAGGTGAGGCTCAATGTTAGCATTTTCTTTAAGCTCCTCCCCACAGTTACCTAGCAACACCCAGGTATGCCTGACTCACTGTTAAAGGGGCTGCTTGCCCCCTCTGCTCTCTCTTGCTCTCCCTCGCACCTCCCCCCTCTCTCCCCATCCCCTTCTCCTCTCTCTCCATGTACTCATGGTTGGCCTCTACGCCTCTACACTCTCTCTCTCTCTCTCTCTCTCTCTCTCTCTCTCTCTCTCTCTCT
>NW_021604579.1:11146683-11197944 GCF_004785775.1 Grammomys surdaster
CTCTCTCTCTCTCTCTCTCTCTCTCTCTCTCTCTCTCTCTCTCTCTGCCTTTCTCTGCCTCTACTACCCTCTCAACTCCCCTCCCCATGCCCTAAATAAACTCTATTCTATCCTCTACTGTCGTGTGCCTGGTCCCTCGGGGGAAGGGGTGAATCAGTGTGGGCCCCGCAGAGGCACCCCCTTCCCTCACACCTGACTACACCTCCACCAAACATATTCCTTCTCTCTTTATCTTTTTATAAAACACAACATTCACAGTCACAGAGCTGCTGGGGGCTCATCTGGAGGCCTCTATCACTCCTCCAAGGACCACCAACAGGCCTCATATTCCCTGCTTCCTACATGGGGATATTGGGCCCCAGAATATGATGTCAAAGTAACCCACTGCTTAGGAATTTGTATCCTGGAAGAGAAGATCTTTGTCATCCTTGGCTCTCTAGTGGGACACAAACCTCTCAGTTTCTGTGAAATAAATGTTAATCTAGTTTTGGATAGAGGGTTTTTTTTTTATCACATATGTGCATTAAAAGCAAAAAATCCTAGGTGGGCACTTCTCAGGAATGGGGAGACCAAGTTCCCTATGTCAGGGGACACTAGGCCAAGGCTGGAAGGACCCCTGTGTTAGTACCAGGCCCAGGGTCTGAATGTGGAGCCAGCTTCCTGCTTGTTTCATGATATGTAGCTCACCCTGGTTTCAGGCGTGAGCCCTCTATCCTATAGATGCCATCTATAGATGACAGCAAGAAACACTGACTGATATAGACTGTAGGACTTCGGATGAAAAGGAAGCAGAGTCTGGGAGGGCACTAAAGGTCATCCAAGAGGGGACATCAGAACAGAGGCCTGAGGGGTGCGAAGGAAAGGAAAAGTGGGGTGAGGTGGGGCAAGGCGAAGCTTTGAACTCCTAGGAAAGATGTCCAGGCTCAGGGAACATCCAATGCAAGGGCCTTGGTCTGCAGCAGACCCCTGGCCTCTGGTCCCACCCAGGAGTCTGGCCCCCAGAATCTGCCCACCTTGATGTCCCAGCCCTGCCAGTGAGGTAGGTTTGCTTGAAGCCTTGTTAGAAACAGCTGCAGCTCGACCCTCACTTCAGAGCAGTGGTTCTCAACCTGGGGGTTGTGACCCCTTTGGGGGTCACATATCAGATATGCTGCATATCAGATACCTACATTACATTCATGGCAGTAGCAATGTTACAGTTATGAAGTAGCAATGAGATAATTCCATGCTGTAGGGCTCACCACGACATGAGGAACTGTGTTAAAGGGTCACAGCATTAGGAAGGTTCAGAACCACTGCTTTACAGCCTGACTTTCACAGTGTGGTCCTGCTAACTACCAGGGGTGCACGGGAGACTGGGGACATTTGCAGAGGAGCATCTTATCTTCATGGTGATATATTCGTTTTAAAATGAACTTATTAGCACACCAAACCTGTATTACTGCCAAGGACTCTTGGGGGAAAGGCTTTGTTTATCTCAATTCGAAATTGAATGCGCTCACACTCAGGCGATGGCAGTAATTGGAGGCGGCTGTCAGTAAGGGGTTCGTCTTCCTTGTTCTCAGTGGCTCTATATAATCCAGATTCTTAGAGCATAACATGGTTGGGGGAAATAAAATTGTCCAGTGTAGGGGAAGGAAGCCAGGGCCGGCCCTGTGCATGTTGAGCAAGCGTCCTGCTGCTGAGCCACACCTTGGTCCTAACTCTCTAAAAACAGCCTGTCCTTTGTTCTCTTCTTGGTAACTGAACCCAGCAGTTAGAAGTGCAGGCTTGGAGCCCTCTGCTTTGTAAGGTTTCTGCCTGTGGCCTTGAACCACTCCCTCAACCTGCCTTAAATCCTACCTCTGAACAGGAGACAGGAACAATCCTTAGTATCTTACCTGCCAGAGGCTGTGATGGGCTAATCCCAGGGGGGTCCTTGGATCCTGAGTAAACTACAGCTGTGCTAGGGTTGGCTCATTCCTTAGAGAGCTCCTGGCAGCCTCACACGGCAGCTGCAGGGAACCCTCAATTGTGAAGGGGTCTCATCTACTGCCTCCTCTTTTAAATATGTAGTTACCATTGTTATTGTCGTGGTATGGTGTATGCATACCTGTATCAGTGTGTGTTCGTGTGTGTTCACATGTATGTACCTATGTGCATATAGAGGCCAGATGTGCAAGTGAGAAGCCTTCCTCTATTAACTTCCTCTATTAACCTTATTTTCTGAGACAGGGTCTTGCTGAATCAGGTGTTCACCCACAACAGATGTGTTACTGTTGTTTGAGACAGGGTCTCACTAAGTAATTTGGCTGGCCTGGAATTCACTATACAGACCAGATTGGCTTCAAACTCATACAGATCTGCCTATCTCTGCCTCCGGGTGCTGGGATTAAAGGTGTAAGCTACCAATCCTAGCTCTGTGCCCAACTTTGTTTGTTTGCATGCTTGTTTGTTTGTTTAGAAACAGGGTTTCTCTGTGTAACCCTGGGTGTTTTAGAACTAGCTCTGTAGACCAGGGTGGCCTAGAACTCAGTGAGATCCAGTTGCTTCTGCTTCCTAAGTGCTGAGATTAAAGGAGTGCACCACCACTGCACGGCTGTGCCCAGCTTTTTAACATAGGTGCTGAAGATCTGAACTGAAGTCCTTGTGCTTGCATAGAAAGCATTTTACCTACTGAGCTTTCTGCTCAGCCCTTCCACTCCTCTTTGCCTATACACATATACTTATGAGAGCATACACACACATACACACTCTCACACTTACACACACACACCACACACACTCTCACACACATACACACCACACTCACTCACACACACACTTAAACACACATATCACACACACACACACACTTAAACACATACCACACACACACTCACACACACATATTCACACACACACACACTCTCACACTTACACACACACACCACACACACACACTCTCACATACATACACACCACACTCTCTCACACACACACTTAAACACACATATCACACACACACACTTAAACACATACCACACACACACACACACTCACATATTCACACACTACACACACTACACACACTCTCACACACATACACACCACACTCTCTCACACACACACTAAACACACATACCACACACACACACTCACACACACATATTCACACACACACACACACATTTTGGTGAATCAGGTTTATCACTGCTGGTATTGAGCTGTTAATTTTTTATTTCTGTGTAAAACATTTAATAACATCACTTTGTTTTTGTGCTCATTTTTAAGATTAAAGTCTACTTGGAGTGACTCACGTTGGTTTTTCCTGTGCAAAAATAATGAAGCATCCTTTTAGAATAAAATTTAAGAAGCAAGTCCAAAGGGGAAGGAGTTGGGGGATGAATATGATCAAATACATGATACGAAATTCTCAAAGACTTAATAAAAATAGTATATTAAAAAGAGTCACCATCATATTTCTGTAAACTTCGAACCATTTGAAAGAAGAAAGTTTATTTTAAAAATGTAGGATCAGTTTTTTGTTGTTGTTTGTTTGCTTGTTTTTTTTTTTAAGGAGCTTTTATAAAATAGCAGGCTGATTAAGGGACAGTAATAACAAAATGTCAGAGCTGGAGATTAGCAGGCAGATGTGCGGGGTCCGTCACAGCCTCAGTGGGGTGGAATGACACGACTCCTGCCCCCCTGAACAGAGCCGGCAGGAGTGGACCTCCACAGGTGGCGATGGCTGCTGTGGGCGTAAGGCTTGTTTGTGTAATACTGCACATACTTTCACATTCCTCTGAGGAATGTCTTCCCTGTTAGTGACTAGATAAGTCAGGTAAGTGAAGGTGTGGCTAATGTCTCAGCAAAATGGTGATTGCTGGGACTTTCAGGACAGCCCTTAAGGCTGTGGAAAAGAACTCTAAAAACATGAGTTTGAAAATAAATAATTTCTCAACTATGCAAAAATATAAGGATGCAATATGAATTGTAGGAGCTTTACTGGGCTAGAGGAACAGAGGCAGCTGCACTATGAGCCAACTTGTCAGAGAGATACAAAGACAGACAGATACAAATGCAGGCAGATTCCTAAGTTCAAGATCAGCCTGGTACAGAGTGAGTTTAGGTCCTGGACAAGGTCCCACCCAGCTATTTTATTGTCTGTGCTTCATGGGATAGTCAAGAAGGAACATGGAATAAATAACTAACTGATATATAAATTAAAAAGCTGGGCATTTGGTCTTTATGAGACAAGCTAACAGAAAGTGATAGCAGTTCTTTTTTTTTTTTTTTTTTTTAGAATTTTTTCCTAATAGGATTTCTTACCTTGGTCAGAAATCCCAAGAATAACTTTGAGAGCGAACACAGCTCTTTTAGAATGTTTTCTGGTTTTCTGTTTTTCATAGAAAACCCCAAGAATTACTTTTAGAATTTTTTAAAACAGGACTTCTGACTTGGTTGGAAGATCCAAGAATTTTTTTATAGCAGCTTTTCTGACTTTGGTCAGAAAACTCATGAGCTATCCCGAGAGCTTTTAGAATTTTTGCTAGTTGAGAGAGCTGTCTCAGAGAGAGCTGTCTCAAGCAGAAAGCTAGCTGTTTCAACCAGGAAGCTTTTCAGAATAGCAAGAAAAAGCTGTCTAGAGCAGAGCAGAACACAGAGAGAAAGCAATCTGAAAAGCTGTCTCGAGCAGACTACAGAGTCAAGAGCTACCTGCAGAGAGCTATCTAGGGAGCCATCTTGAACAGAACATAGGCCGCCAGCTTGTAACCCATGTTCACAGCTCCCAAATCCCTGACCTAGCTGAGTCTGGTCCTCGGCACAGATAAGCAGAAATTCTGCTTTACTGGTTCTGTTTCCTCCCAACCTTGACCGGGAGTTCACAGAACTCCTACTACTTCAGTAGGCAATAAGGAAGGAGGAATTATGGGTGACAGGCCCAGAGTTCTTTGCAGCCGGTTCTAACCTCCAAAGCCTCTTCCAGCCTCCCCCTCAGCAACCACAGGTCTCCACTGCCTCCTCCACACCTTCCCCTATTCTTCCTAGCGCCTAGCCTTCTATAACCTTCACCTAACAACCCTCCCCCCGCCCCGCCCCACACACCAGCCACACATCCACCCTCAGCTTCTCCAGCCTCCTACAGCCTTTGAGCTTCCCACAGGCTGCACCCCTCCTGAGGACAGGGAAAATAAAAGGCATCTAGTCCTGCAGCCAATAGCCATAGAACAGTGGTCCTCAACCTCCCTAATGCTGAAACCCTTTAATACAGATCCTCATACTGTGGTGACCCCAATCATAAAACTATTTTTGTTGCTACTTTATAATTTCGCTACTGTTATGAATCGTAATGTAAATATTTTTGGAGGTGGAGGTTTGCCAGAGGAGTCTGACCCACAGGTTGAGAACCGAAGCTGTAGACGCTAAGCAGATTGGTGGGAAGAACCCGGCAGCCAGAGGCTCCTGCACATATATACACAACCATATGCTTTCCTGTCCCCACCCCCATGCCCCACAGTGTCTACTTCCTCTTCCTCTCAGTTTCTTCATCTGTCCTCTGCCACCATTCAACAGAAGGGGAAGAGAGCCAGCAGCATCAACTAGCACCTTGGCTTTCTGGTCAAACTGTAACTTCTACCCTTTCTAAGAGAGGACAAAGCCACTCCCACTGCCAAGGGTGGACGCCTCACTCCACTGTCCCCAGCTCAGCCACTGTGAGGGCAATGATGTGCCCAGCACAGGTCACTTTTGGTCCTGCCACAAGCTGTTTGCTGAAAGCAGGTGTCCTGTCTGGTGTGCTGGGTCATTCAAACCTGACATTCTGTGTCACCTCTGCCAGAAGACATAGATAGGAGCCTGAGGTCTGAGGAGGGAGCAACTAGACCAAGGCCACACCAGTTAGTGATGTGCATGACAGGGGCTTAATTGTCCAGGACACCAAGAAGGAGGCCTTTTCTCTGGAACCAGCCTGTTTTCCAGGTCTGAGGAACCTCCTGGGAGGCAGGAGGATCCTGGTCAAGGCCTTGTCTAATTTTCTAGCCTAATTAATCACCTGCAAATCTATTTGCTACCTAAGATACAGGAGGATTCCTAAGGGAGCTTCAGAGAGGGGGGAAAAAAACAACCATTCAGATCCAAGAAATAAACAGCCCTGAAGAGGAGTGCAGGTCAATAATTTCAATGTCCTATAATTTCAGCTCCTATCTGCCTCTTCCCAAGCAGATAGTTCATATCTCTTGTTCTTAAAGAAGGAGACTGCAAAATCACCATCATGCCCTTCTTCTTCTCAAGGTTTCCCTCTGCCCAAGAGGGAATGCCTGATGGCAGCCCTAGTCTTCGTGGGCCAGCTGTACAGCCGTGGGTGACTCGGATCTCCTCTCCTCATCCCACCAGTGAAGAAATGAGAGAGCATCTTCCCCAGCAGGCTCCAGCTACCTGAAACGTCCTGTTGCTCCCAGAATGTACTACAACAGGATGGGGACACTGTGGCCATTAGCTTTTGCTGTGTGGTAAATGCAGTCAGCTTAAGACAATAAGCACTTACAAGCCAATGATCCTTCTGGTCTCACTGGATCTATTGCAGCCAAGTCAAGATTTCTCTTCTGTGACAGATGGATTACAAAACTGGCTCCAGCCCCAACCTCAGCCTGTCCCTTGCAATGTGGCTTCCCAGCCCGCCCCCCTCAGAAGGGGGCTGTTTCTACCCGTTCATCTGGACTGGCCATGCAGAATGAGGCCCTATTTCGGAGGTCTTACAGGCAGCTGCTTGCAGTCTGGGGCACTGTGTAGCTGCTGGAAATGACCTGGGCCAGGCTGTTGGAGGCTGAAAGCCCTGTGGACGGGGTGTCCAGCTGTCTCTGACAGTCAAGGCAGCCAGCTCTGCACCTGCCTAAGACAGAAGGCTTTCCTGGGACACTGGCCCTTCAGTACAATAACTGAGACAGTCCTGGGACACTGACGCTTCAGTACAATAACTGAGGACAGTCCCAGGGAAACTAAGATGGCTGATCTCTCTACAGCAGCTTCACCAGCAGACTCCAGCGCAGGAACAAACCCATGAGGTCAGAACTGCCTTGCTGGCTGGTGTTTGCTGTGTTAAACCAACTTTAGTGTTTTGGAATGTTGTTACATATCAAGATTTTCACTGACACATCTTCTCATCTCTCTGTGAGCACTGTGAGTTACTGTCCTCTGAGCCAAGAAACTGCCATCTTGGAGTGTTTATTTGTGCCCCTTACCTTACAGAAGACCATCCCAACTGGGCTGGTTGATGGTTTAACCCCCTCCCCCACTTCCACCATCCAACTGTTCCCTGCAACTGGCAACTCTGGAGGGGCTAGAGTATATGTAAGTCAGAGATGAAACATTGGATTTGTCTATGTGGCCACAGGGGAGCCTTCATCCCTTCTGGGTACGGCTTTCCAGGTGTAGCTGGCTGGGGAGCAGTAACCCCTCACCTGTGTTCTGTAAGGAACGCTAATGAACTCATTGGTGCCCAGAGTGACCTTTGGTGGAATTGTGCCATGGTTTGTCATCCGGACCTTATCTCCCCTGGGAAGGGATTCTATCAACAGTGAAGAACTCAGCGCTGCTATCTGTGGCAGTGCAGGCTGTGCCCTGCTGACTGCAGGAGCAGCAGATACAGAGCCATGTTCTAAAGGACACTGCTCGGAGCTGTGTGGGACAGAAGCCCACTCAAACTCTCCCAGGCACTTGGCCAAGTGTCAGCCTCTCTCCGTAGCCCTTCTTGACTCCCCTGGACCTAATTTATTAGTGAAAAGGACTCATCTGTGCTAAGAAGCACACAGGGTCTAATCTGGCATAGTTCAAAGGCCCTGCCAAGTGGACCCGGGGCAAGTCATTAAGTCATTTGACTTCTCTTGGAAACTTACAATGATGCTATCTGCCTTTGTGACTGTGAAGAGAGTGGCTGCACAGGGCCAGGCAACAGTGTGCACTGTCCCCACATACCTTGAGAAAGAAAACAGTGCATGCATCCTCCATGCCTTGCTGTCCTCCCTCCTGCATCTCCACCCCATGCCAGGTCCTCCCTCACACACATCTCACACTGTTCTAAGTCACCACTCCTACATCTCCCGTGCTGTGTTTAGTCCTCCTTCCCACACCCCCATGCCTCACTGGATCCTGCCTCCTTTTTCCCCAGAGCACACTGGGTCCTCCCTTCCATCCCTGCACTCATTCTGATACCTCTCTTTCCCTGATGCAGCCCCCCCCCCCCCACACACACACACCCTGCCTCCTCCCAGTCTCCTTGTCCCGAGGCTTCTCTGAAACCCATGCAAATGCTGGACAAGCATGGCAGCCCCTTGCATCCCAGCACATGGGAGGTAGGGCCGAGAGGTCCTTAAAGCAAGTTGACTAGCTAGACTAACCAGTGTGCTTGGGGCTCAATGGCGAGAACCTGCCAAATCCACAGGGTGGAGAGTGAGGTCGACCTCTGGCCTCCACGTGCATGTGTGCACATGTGCATCCTCACATCCACGCACACACACGCATGCATGTGTGCACACACACTCACACCCCACATACACAAACAAATATAAAATTACATATGTGTTGCTATCATGATCATCAGGACACAGAATGGCTCCAGTATACCCAAGAGCTTCTTTTCAAAATATGCTTTTAAATTTTTTGGAATAGCTAGGACCTAAACTTTGCAAGAAAGTATATTTAACTGCACAAAACTTGCTTCCATCCCTGATCACACCTCAGATACAATTTGTAAGAAGTTTTTGTCATTGTTGTTTGTTTTGGGACCTTTATGTAACCCAAGTTGGTCTTGAACTTATGATTCTCCTGCCTCAGCTTCCCCAGTGCTGGAATCACATATGTATACCACTACAAGATAATTTGTAGTTACTCGAACAACCTTGTGGGGACAGTGTATGAAGGTGTAAGCACACATGCATCGCTCTGACCTTCTTCAGTAGTTTTTATCAACTCCATAAGTGGCCAATCTATTTACTGGGCACAGTGTGACATTCCAATACCCTGGCTTTTTGCAACTGGAACCAGATCTTGTTGTTGTTGTTGTTGTCGTTGTTGTTGTCTGTTGTTGTTGTTGGTGGTGATAGTGGTTTTTTTGTACTTAATGATTTCGGAGATCTTTAGAGGTAACAGTTCTAACCTTCTCAGTGCACTGAGCTAAATGCTTAAGTGTATTTACTCATTTAATCCTCAGTTTTGGTGCAGGAGAGATGGCTCAGGAGTTAAGATCATTGGCTATGCTTCCAGCAGACCCAGGTTCAATTCCCAGTACCCATATGGTAGCCCACAACCATCTGTAATTCCAATTCTAGGGAATCTGATGCCCTCTTCTGGCCACCTCAGGCACTGTACATTGACAGCAGGCAGACACATGCAGGCAAAACATCCATATACATAAGAATAAATAAATAAATAAAAATAATTGTCTAGGCCTGGAGTGGGTTGGAGCAAGCCTTTAATCCAAGTACTCAGGAGGCAGAGGTACACAGATTTCTGTAAGTTCAAGGCCAGCCTGGGCTACATAGCAAGTTGTAGGGCAGCTGGGCCTCTGTAGAGAGTAAAAAAAGTTAAGTCAGTCCTGAGGTTGGCATTACTATTACTGTAACTTTTGCTGTTGCTGTTGCTGTTACTGTTGTTATCACGACAATCCTATTTGAGAACTATGACAGTGGAAGAAAGGAGGTCAGTGGACTACCACAAACGGTACAGTCACCCCAGGAAGGATCCAGGTATCTGGCTCCAGAGTGTGAGTTCTCAGGGACCCCCCCCATGCCACTTCATTGTACATCTGGCAATCTCCAAGAATCCCATTACAGTTAGACAGGGCCATTCATTTAATAGCCTCCTCTTCATGGCCGTTATCTGCTGCCACCTCGAACAAGGCTCCTCGGGGTACCCCTGTCGTTTGTCTTTTTGGACATGTGTCTGTTGAATTAATTCCTAGAAGCTGAATGCCTGGGTCACAGAGTGAGAGCAATTTTATATTTGATAAATATAACTGGACTGTCCTCCAAGAGTCTATCAATTTATACTCCCATCAACAAGGCGGGAGAGAGCCGTCTGCTTTGTCCAGCACGGGAGACAGCAAGCACTGAAGTCTGATCTGCTTTGTCCAATCAGAGGAACTGTAACGTGTTCTCGGGGGCCTTTCTCTTTCTGTAATTGAGCGTGGACATCTTTTTGTGTGTTTACAAGCCATTTGCATGTATTTTCCGGAAGCCATCTGTCCACGTCCTGTGCCCACTCATCTCTTGGGTTACTAATCTTGAAAAGAAAAGTGATCACTTTTTACATACTCATTTGTTCAGTTTTCTTTCTTTATTTAACCCCACCCCCTTGCTCATGTGGTTGATTTTAGTGTGTGTCTATTCCTTTATGGTTCCTGGTTTCTGACACTTAAAAATGACTATGTGTATGTACCGTGCGGGGAGTGTGCACATCCACTGCACAGATGTGGAGGCCAGAGGACAACTGTGTAAGATCACTTCCCTTTTTACACGTTTACTCGGGGGCTGAGATGGAGCTCAGGCCCACAGCCATCTTGTCAGCTGGGTTTAAGTTGTTTTGAGAAAGGCCTCTCTGTTCTACGATTAGGGCAACAGAATTAATCACCCACATACGCCTCAGCACCCAAGGAGTTCATTTAGTACTTTTAAATTCCTGGGTCACCCAAAATTAATGAAGTCCTTTTTATATTTATGCAGGTCCTTTTTATATTTATGCATGTGTGCGTGCGTGCGTGGGTGTGCACGCGCATGTGTGCATGCACAGGATGGGGTGTGTCAGTGTGCGTGAAGACGAAAGATCAGCTGGGTGGAGTTGGTTCTCTCTTTCCACCTTGACATGAGACTTATGGTCAAACTCGGTCATCAGATTCAGATTCGCACTGTGTGTTACGAGCACCTTCATCCACTGAGTCAACTCACTGGTCCCTGATTTGTCTTTTTTCAACCCTCTCAATATCATTATTAAACAATCCACTAAGCTACTCATTTGCAATAAAACTCATTCTCATCTGTGTTCTGTCTGATTCTCTCTCTCTCTCTTTTTTTTTTTTTGATTTTTGAGACAAGGTTTCTCTGTGTAGCCCTGGCTGTCCTGGAACTCACTCTGTAGACCAGGCTGGCCTCGAACTCAGAAATCCACCTGCTTCTGCCTCCCAAGTGCTGGGATTAAAGGCGTGCGCCACCACTGCCGAGCTTTTTTTTTTTTTTTTGTCTTCCTCTCTCTCTCTCTCTCTCTCTTTCTTTCTCTCTTTCTCTCTAAAGGATTTTATTTATTTTATGTATATGAATACAGTGTAGCTGTCTTCAGACACACCAGAAGAAGGCATTGGATCCCATTACAGATGTTTGTGAGCCACCATGTGGTTGCTGGGATTTGAACTCAGGACCTCTGGAAGAGCAGCCAGTGCTCTTAACCGCTGAGCCATCTCTCCAGTCCCCGTCTGATTCTGAATTCATCATTTTAAAGCACCATTCCAGCTATTTCTATTTATTGTGGACTAATATGTACATGCTAAATGCATGTATTTCTAATTACTCAGTGTGGTAAGTTGAGCAATTATATGTCCCTGTCGCTGTTCAACTCAGCCTACAGAACATATTCATCATCCCTCCCCAGCCTGGCTCCACCCAACCACCTCATGGGGAGCAGCCTTGAGGTTTTCCCCTCATATATATGTTCTGCTTCTTCTAATAGAGCTCTGCCCAGGTCAGTATCAAGAGCTTATTCTTGTAATCGCTGCAGAGTTCCATGGGAGGTACATCCCACAATTGTCTTGCCCATCTCCTGTCTGAAAACACTCCAACTGATTCCACCTAGGAAGACAATTATCAGCATTCTTATACAAATCCTTTTACAGGTCTTCATTTCTCATGGGTGAGATTGCTAGTCTAGGGGTAGGTGAGTGTCAGTTTTATAAGAGATTCTCAGGACTGAGAATAAAGAGACAGAGCTTGCCTATCCTATCCTAAGATCCTGAGTTCAATCCCATGGACTAGAAACAGACAGAACCAAGAGGTGTCAGATTATCAAACAAACAAACAAACAAACAAACAGAGCATGCCTTGAATCCCAGAATTAGGGAGGCAGACAAGTGGATCTCTGTGAGTTTGAGGCCAGCCTGGCCTAACAGTCGAATTCCAGGATGGCCAGTGCTGTTACACAGAGAAACCCTGTCTAGAAACCAAACCAAACCAAAAATAGTTATATGGTTTTATATTCCATTTAAAAATGTATAAGAAATTCAGTTACATTTACTTATACCTTGTTAATATTTGGTACTTCCTTTTTTGAGGGTCTCTCTAACAGTGGTTCTCAACCTTCCTGATGCTGCAGTCCTTTAATACAGTTCCTCTTGTTGTGGTGACCCCAACCATAAGATCATTTTCATGCTACTTCATAACTGTAATTTTGCTACTGTTATGAACCATAATGTAAACATCTATGTTTTCCAACAGTCTCGGCCGCCCCTGTGGAATGGTCCAACCCCAGGTTGAGAACCACTGCTCTGCAGTATTCTGGCTGTGGGTGGTCACTAGGTAGACCAGGCTCAAACTCAAGAGATATGCCTGCTCCAGACACGCAAGTGCTCGGATCAAAGGCGTGTGCCACCACACCCAGCCTATATTTGGTAATTTCAGTCCTGTTGTTTCTAACTGCTCTGATATGCGTGGTTTTACTGTGATTGGAGGATGAATAACATTGCTTTACTCTGATTGGAGGATGACTAACATCGCTTCTCTGTGATTGGAGGATGACTAACAGCTCTGTGGCATGGACTTCATTATTCTTTGGGCATCTGCACACTTCCCTAGGCAAGTGTCTGCTCAAATCTGGGGCCAGTTTTAAATCCAATGATCTTTTAAGAAAATAATAGAATTGTAGGTATTCTCATATTCCTAGATACCACATTCCTGAGTTGTATTTCCTACTATCCTGGAGCCTGCCTATTCATCTTCTCAATGAGGTTTTTAAAAAAAAACAAAAAAAAAAAACAAAAAACAAAAAACCCCTGTAATTCTCACTTGGATAATGTCAATAAAAGTAATAGCAATATGAAGCGCGTGTCACATGAGGCGCGATTGCTGCCCTCCACTGCTCAGGCGGATTTCTCTGGAAGAGGTCAGAACTTCTGGGCTCAGCTCTCGGAGGCGAAGGTGGAAGGATTCATTGCCATCCTGAGCTACATAGCCAGCTCTCGGCCAACCTGGGCCACGTGAGACTGCGTCTTTTAAAAAAGAGAGGGGGTAAAACGTTTTTTGTTTTTTTTTTTTTAAAGTTTGTCTTATTCTTTGGCAATTTCGTACATTCATGCGGTGTATCTTGATCTCTCCCCTCACTTCCTGGAAATGAACCTTTAACGGCAGGTTGCATTTTCTACTCTAGAAGCAAGAAATCTTTGAAGATATAGAAAAGGTTTATAAAAAATATAAGTCAGAGCTGGGAGAGGGCTCAGTGTGCATATGTGCTTTCTATGAGGACTGAGTTCAAACCTCCAGGGCTTATGCAAAAGCCACTGTGATCCTAACACTCCTCTGAGAAGGTGAGAGGCAAAAAGGAGCAGCATCCTGGGAGATGGCTGGGAGCCCGCCTGCGCAGCATCCTGAACAAAGAGACCCTGTCTCAGGGATAAGGATTAACACCTGTGATTATGCTCTGAGCTGCACACCGTGGCAAGTGTGCACCAGCATTTATACATACAAGCACTCACACGCATGAGCACACATATACACAAATAAAGGAGTGTGTAAATGAATGTTAGGCATGTTTATGATGGCCCATGTCCTTCAGTCTTCTGTACCTGCCATGGTCCCATTGATGCCCCAAAACAAAACTCTGTTCTTCTGATACTACAGTCTCTGTTTCTCCGGTAATTCAAACAAGTGTTCATCCACACCATCGGGTGGAATAAAAGGATGGCCCGGCTCTTCTCTCTGATCAGCAGTCTGGGCTTCATCGCACGGCTTTCTGTATCTTCAGGTGACAGGAACTCACAAGATGCCAGAAAGAATTTAGGAGTTGAAGCGGAAACCAGATGAAAAACTATGAAAACGATTACACTGGCCATTTCTGCACTGAGCAGGAGGCCGAACTCAATAAACGCTAAAGTGCCTTCAATTTCAGACCAAACCCAACGTCTGGCTGGGGAAGGTAGTTTGGTGTGTGAATAGCTGTTCAAATTGGTGTGCCGCTGGGGAGCCAATCCATCACTAGTGAATCTGAGACACTTTTCTCTCTTGTGGTTATTTCATGTGCAAAAAAATTCTCGCTTACCTTAAAGCCCCCCAAAACATTCTGTTGTGCATGACTTTCCTCCGAAGTGTTGGAGATTCAGCTGCACCCCTTTTCAAAAAAGGTCACCCCATCTGGGCTTGTAACTGCTTACAGCCTTTCATGGAAGGGTGAGGTGAGTCATAAAGCCCTCACCTGAATTTCGAGACACTTCCCACCACCTGGGTGAGTGCAACTCTGCATTAATTGCACACAACCTGGGAGAGGGGCTAGGATATATACTCCAGGGAAGATAATAGAGGGAGGTTTGATCTATGCAGGTATGTAGCAGCTCTCATATGTGGTTTGGATACTTTTCAGTGGCCTTTGGCGGGTGGAGCACTCAATACTCCTGTAAGTAATCTCAGCTATGCTCTGTAAGGAAGCCAATAGGCTCACTGGTTACCCATACTGAACTTTGGTAGAATTATGCCTTGGTTTGTCATTGGAACCTTAGGTAGAGGGGTAGACATTATTTATGTACACTTTACCCCAAGGAAAGAATTTTAGCAAAACATTTTTTTCTAAAAACCTTATGATTATGGATTTTCATTTAGGTTCATGATCTGTACCAATTCAACATTTGTGTTTGAAGGGAGGTAAGGGCTTGATTTAGTATTTCTTCCTATGGATAGCTAATTTTCAATGTATTTATCGAAAACAATCATTCCCAGTGAGGGGTCTTGGTTGAAACTCATGTGACCACCAGTGGGTTTCTGGCTTGAACCTGCTCTTTTCCTTCATTTGCTGTGCTTGTGCTTTCAAACCACACTGTCTAGCTAGTTGGTACCAGTTCCTCAAGCTTGTTCTTCAGCTGAAGATTGTTTTAGCTACCACAGACTCTCAAGTTCTCATAAATCATAGAGGTTTTATTTTCGTTTTTGAGACAGTCTCTTCATGTAGCCCAGGCTGACCTTGAATTTGATCCTCTTGCCTCTTGTCTACTTCTTCAGAAAATCTTCTGGGATTGATTTCTTGTTAATTTTACATTTAATGTGTGTGTGTGTGTGTGTGTGTGTGTGTGTGTGTGTAGGGATGTGCACCAAGGCATGACATGACAGTGGACATCAGAGGTCAACTTGGTTCTCTTCCTCCACCTTGAGGATTCCAGGGATCAAATGCAGGTCTTCGGATTTGGCAGAAAGAACCCTTATCCACTGAGCCACCTCACCAGTCCCTGCTGGGCTTGTGCTGAAGCCCTAAGCCATTTAGGAAGCACACACACCCTGACTGTGCACGTTCCAACACATCATACATAGTTACAATTGCACAGATTGTTAATTTCTGTTAGCCATAGTCTGTAGTTTTTAGATACACAGAACCTTCTTAGATATATTTTTAGCATTCTGTTTTCTGATAACTGTGTGACATTTAAATTTTTCATTTAAAATTTTGCTTTTATAGCACAGCAAAGCACAATTGCCTTTTATAAACTCACCTTTGTAGGTTCTACAGAGCTCTCTACTGAAATAATGTCATTTCAAAATCTCAGCATTTGGGGCTGGAGAGATGGCTCAGAGGTTAAGAGCACTGACTGTTCTTCCAGAGGTCCTGAGTTCAATTCCCAGCAACCACATGGTGGCTCATAACCATCTGTAATGGGGTCCGATGCCCTCTTCTGTCTGAGGACAGCTACAGTGTTACTCAGGTACATTTAATAAATATTTAAAGAAATAAACCTCAGCATTTTAGCTTTTTTTCTACTATACTTATATTATTTTTCTTGCCTTCAAATTGCACTGGAGTTTCTCATTTCAGTATAAAATAGAAATGGTTAGAACGGACATCCTTGCCCTGTTATTGAAGCGCATAGAAAGACATTGGCTGTAGGCCTTCTGTACATGCTCATCACTACAGCAAGAAAGGGGCCATCCACACTTCTAGTTTCCTTAGAGTTTTATCATGAATATCTTTTCAGTTTTCTCAGGTGATTTTTCAACATCTACAGAAGCAATTGTAGGTTTTCTCCTCTCTTTATAAATAGGGAATTGCATTAATTACCAAATGTGAAGCTAACCTTGCCCTTCTGAAAGAATCCCAGTTGACTGCGGTGTGCTGTGCTGTTAAAAATTGCCCTGAGGAAACCCTGTCCCCACCTCCAATACACCAGGATTACAGATGGGCAACCATGCCCACCTGGATTCACACGGGTGGTACGGATGACCTTAAAGTCTTGCTTTATTCACGGAGGCGTCTCCGCAGTCCTTCCTTGGCTATTGAAGAAGCTGTTGGTTCTCTCGTGACCGAGCGCTCCTTACCTTTGTTTCTTATGCATGCCTTAGTCATATGAGAGAAGCCTAGCCAAGGGAATGTGGGTGGAGGCGGTGGGTTTTCTTCTAGATGCATGAGATGCTTAGGATAAAACTAATGGGAGGCGCAGCTCGGCCTCTAACTACTGTAGGTGTGGGCTTACGTTTACTCATTTGTGTGAGCGTACTTGTGTGTGCACAGAGGTCAGGGGACAATTTTTCATCGTCACTTTTGTCTTTCTACCATATGAATCCCAGGGATCTAACTCAGATTGTCAGGCTTGGCGGCACACGCTTTTAATTTGTGACGATGAGTCATCTCGGAAGCCCAAGCTGTAGTTTAAAGAAAGCTTAAAGTTTATAGCTGTCCCTTCCTCCTCCTTCTCCTTGGCATGTGGTTTATTTGCTTGTGTGCCCATGCTGCAGATGTGGAGGCCAGAGGAAGTCATTTGAAATCTTCTCTACAGTCCTGTGTCTCAGTCTCTTGATACAGGGTTTCCCACTGAACCTTGACCCTGAGGTTTGGTTTTTCCAGCTGGGCTGGCTGGCCGTAATGGGCATTTCAAGTGGGTGCTGGGATCTGAACTCAATTCATCCTGTTTTCACAACTGCTCTTACCCACTGGGTGAGTTTCTCTCTCCTCTCCTCTCCTCTCCTCTCCTCTCCTCTCCTCTCCTCTCCTCTCCTCTCCTCTCCTCTCCTCTCCTTTCCTCTCCTGCCTCTACTTCCTGAGTGCTAGAGCTAGAGCTATGGACATGCACCACCACATCTAGCTCTAACTAATCTTATATTTAGCTAGTTATTTACTTGTGTGTGCCTACGCGAGCACACACCACAGTGCATGTGTGCAGGTCAGAGCATAACTTTTTGGAATACATTTTCTCCGTTCTATCACGTAGCTCCAGGGATTGAATTCAGGCGATCAGTGTCCTGTACCCTGGGCACTTTCTCACCACCAACCTTCTAATTATTCTTAAGTGGGAATCCTGCGATTTTGTTTTGCTCTGAAGTCCTGCGAATCATCCCGCCAGCCTTGTCCGTGGTAAGGCTGTCACACACAAATGCTGGGGAGCCAAGATCTCACGGCGCAGGCTTGGGGAGCTAGGCTTACCTCAGGCACAGTGTAGCTGTAGGTGGGTCTCTTCCCCCTTCAAAGGCTGTTTCCACTTCAGTTGGTGAAGGGGGCAGTTGGATGTTAAGATTTAAGACTCCGGGCAGGGTTGGGGGTTTGGCATGGGAGCTAAGTTTTTGTTCCTCCTCCCTCCTCAGATTCCTGAGTTTCCTTGGAACTGAGTGTAGAATCCCATGAAATGCGGCTAGTGAGGTCGGGCTGTCTCCGCACATGCCTGTTCCTGTTGTCCTGAGCCCCCATCCTGCTGAGGAAGCTCAGCGCCTTGCCCTGCCTCTCACAGAGGTTTCCCACAGAAAGCAAGCTCTTCAAAGTCTCTATGCCAGCGGTTCTCAACCTTCCTAATGCTGTGACCTCTTACTACAGTTCCTCAGGTCGTGGAGATTCCCAACCATAAGATTATTCCATTGCTACTTCATAACTGTAATTTTGCTACTGTTATGAATTGGAAGGTGAATATCTGATATACAGGTTATCTGATATGAGACCCCTATGGAAAGGTCATCCAAACTCCCAAATGGGGTCGAGACCCACAGGTTGAGAACCCACTCCAAGCTCTGGCTCAGTTTCAACACCTCTCCCAGAAGGCTTTAGGGCTGTTAGCAAGTGGCCTCTTCCTGAACCCTCAAGAATTCTTCGCCTTCACACAGACCTGCTATTCTGCTGGAATCACCTTTGCCAAAGGAAACTGCCTATTGGGATCTAGAGCCAGAAGTCTGCGCTCTCTCTCTCTCTCTCTCTCTTTCTCTCTCTCTCTCTCTCTCTCTCTGTGTGTGTGTGTGTGTGTGTATCCTCTCTCCATCCATCCAGTCCCCCAGACCTTATCACCCAGGAGGATGCCCTGAATAAGCTGTCCTCTGGCTCCTTGCTAGGATTGGCCTATGGGAAGGGATGACCTCTATTTGCAGTCAGGGAAACACAAGGGTTATGTATTGGCTGCCTAGGCCCCTCCCTATTTGGCTGTGTGGTGACTGGTCCCTCTGTGTGGGTCCAGGAGACTTGTGTCTCTGGGTCCAGGGATGGTGGTAGTTCTGTATATGGCTGGTCCGAGAGCCTCAGAACCAGATTGTCCCTTCTTGGCTTCCCTTTGCCTGTCATGCGCTATGAGCAGTTCCTTTGTCATTCTCCTCTGATGTCACACACGCACACATCACACCACACACACACACACACACACACACACACACGATGGAGCAATGCCATGTGCCTCATTTCCACCAAAAGCCCATCAGGTCTTTCAAATGCAGCCCCTAAGTAGTGGCCTGCTCTGCCCTGCCTCTCTGTCTATTACAGGACACTGAGGTCTCCTACCTGGTCTGCTGTTCACCTTGGTTTCTCAGCTCACACCTCATCAGCAGCTGCTTCCTTCAAATGCAGATCTTCGTGGCGTCATGAATATTTAAACCGTTTCATCACAAAAGCAATACTTGCTTATTGTGCAAAATGTCAAAAGCTGTAAAGGGAAAAGTGGAAACAGCCGTCTTCCTGGGCTCCCACCTTGGCGTCACCACAGGTAATGGTTTCTTCAGGTTCTGTCACATGCTTTCTCTCTCTGTGTGTGGATTTGAGTGCGTGTCTCAGTCGTATCAAGAGGCCCATCAGAGCTCCTACACTTCTTTCAGAAGTTCAGTTGTCCACATTCATAGTTTTACAGCCTTGTCTCTCAGTCTCATTAGCACATACCGTTGTACAGATACCGTATGTTGTGGCCTTCTCAGACCCGTTTGCAATGAGCTTTGATCACGCTCACCCCCCATTTGTCCTCATTATGCCATTTCCCATGCCCATTGCTTTCCTTTCCCCCAAAATAATCTGCCTTATGCTTTACACCTTTAATGAACAAGCTCTAGAGCTGAGTCGTGGTGGCTCACGCCTTTAATCCCAACACTCAGTAGGCAAAGGCAGGCGGATCTCTGTGGGTTCAAGGCCAGCCTGGTCTACAGATCTTCAGAGTGAATTCCAGCACAGCCAAGGCTACATAGAGAAACTCTCTCTCTGTGTGTGTGTGTGTGTGTGTGTGTCCCTGTCTGTCTGTCTGTCTGTCTGTCTGTCTCTGTATCTGTTTGCATGTGTTTTTCTGAGTCTGGCTTGTTTCATTTACTATGATCTCCAGCTTCATTCATTTTCATGTAAATGATGTAATTTCACCCTTTTTTCATAATACTCCACCGTTCGAGGGGAGGGATGTCTTGGTCTGCTCATCCACTGGCTCCTAGGCAGATCCTATGACATTGACACTGAACAGTGCTGCAGTTACCACAGATGATCAGGAATCTCTGAGCCATGCCAACTTGGATCCTCAGATTTAGTCTCAGGAGTGGGGTGGCTCTGCTACTGTTTTCTGCCCTGTCCTACCAAAGAACAATGTTTGGCTGAGTCACACTTTTGGTGACTTCCCAAAGGTGCCTGGGTATCACTATCCCTGGAAATGGTCATTTCAAGTGACTTGCTGGGTCAAAGGGCTTGCATTTAGCATCTGGTGAATGTGTCAAGTTGTTCTTCTCAACCTGGTTCTGTATCTCCATCAGGAAGAACACAAGTGTGTCTGTCCATGCTTATTGGTACTGAATATTAGAAAAAAACTAAAAGATCCATCAGGCTAATTTCAGTTTGGAGAGGTGGTATGTTGTATCCTGCCCTCAAGTGCCCACTGCACAATCAATTTCTCAGAGAAGACAGAAGAGAGTGTGGGGTGGGGAGGGACCCACACTGTGACCTCAAAGAAGCTCAAAAAATGCCATCCCAAACACTGGACCAAGAGCAGTGACAAGTCACAGTGACAGGACACCCTTTTCATGGAAAGGTGGAGACCGCTGAACACACAAAGTGCTGTTATAATGATGACTCATGCAGCTAGCCATGGTGGCACAACGTTTGGTCCTGGAACTCTAGAGGTAGAGGCAGGCAGAGGAGTACTCAGGAGTTCAAGGCCAGGCTGGTCTACAAAGTGAGTTCCAGGACAGGCAGAAGAACTACACAGAGAAACCTTGTCTATAAAACAAAACCAACCAAACAAACAACCACACAAACAAACACAAGAATTACTCTTGCCTGGTGTGGAGGCAGAGGTCAGAGGATCTCCATGAGTTTGAGGCCAGGCTGGGCTACATAATGAGTGTTAGGCCATCAGGGACTACATAGTGAGACCCTGTCTTACAAAAATAATAATAATAAATTCTAAAATTGTCTCTTTGTCTCTGTGGTCTGCTTCCTAACATTGCTCATGAGAAAGCAGGGATCCTTCCAGCAAATAGACATTCCACAAACACCAGCCATGGTCTCTTATCTGTCAAAGTGATCCAAGATGAGGCCTGTCTGAAGGTTGTCAAGACCAGAGAGCAGCCTACGGTAACCCCATGGCTCCACAGAATGACTGAATGCCAGAGAAAGGACTTTTGATTACAAACTCATACAGTCTGAATGAAGCATTGACTTTAGTCAATAACGTGTCAACACGGGTTCATTAGTTGTAGCAAATGTCCCCAAGCCAAGGACAAATGCCAATAGGGAAGCTGGGGAGTGAGGGCTGGACACAGGCCTCCTGACCTGTTCAGTTCAGCTTTACAGTGGAGTGAGAGAAAGATACACTTAGTGGAAGTCCTGTATCATGCCTTTGGAGACAGGGGTGCAACCTGTTATTAATGCTGGTCACCAAAGAAAGCCACGCCCACAACCAGCCCAGAGACTGTGAGGGACTTTTGGCATCTAATCACACCCACAGAAAACCCACTTGGGTCCCCTGTGTCTGCACAGCCATTCACCTGCAGTATGGCATTCCCTCAGTTACAGGATCCACTCAGTAGTCTGCCATAACTTGGGCTGTGTTGTGTGTTCAAGAATTTGGCCCAGGAGCTGGCTACTGTGAACCTTCTGAGCCTGTAGAAGGTGGGCAGGGTTGTGCCAGGATGTCCTGGGCAGTCAATATACTTTTAATTTAACAAAGTTCTCAGTATAATGATGAGCTTATCAAGGCATGGGTCTGTTTTAAGTTGAAAATCACGTATACTACCTTCTTGAATTTCCTGGAAATTTAAAACAGCTCTGTGATATAAAGCAAAAAAAACCTCACCACCACCAACAAAAACAAAAACAAACCCCCTACAGAAAACAGCAGCAACAGCAACAAAATAAAATGAAAAACCACCAGTCTAGGTGAACTTTTTCTGGACCCCAGTGGCCTCTGATCTGGCCCCAGTGGCTTCCAATCTGCCCTGACCCCATGATCTCTGATCTGCCCCCCCCCCAGTGGCCTCTGATCTGCCCCAGTGGCCTCTGATCTGTCCCAGTGGCCTCTGATCTGCCCCCCAGTGGCCTCCAATCTGCCCCTCAGTGTCCTCCAATCTGCCCTGACCCCATGACCTCTGATCTGCCCCCCAGTGGCCTCTGATCTGCCCCAGTGGCCTCCAATCTGCCCTGACCCTGTCCACTTGAATTTTCTTCCTCTCTTCTAGAACTTTGTACTCTCATCGTATCTGCAGAGCTGTTGAGCTGCAAGGCTGTTGTAAGCCATGATCTTCCCCTAGGCCTGATCCTTCCTGCCCTCCTAACACCTCTTTTTCAAGGTCAAAACCCAAGGCAAAGGGCCCCCTCTGAACTCCCTCTCCTGTGTGAACTTCCATGGCTGTTGAAGTAAGCCTCCACAAGGTTCATAACTTGAAACAACAGGAGCTCACTGCTGTAGGGTTGGGTCAGACACCATAACGGAGGGGCCGTGGGGCCTGCCTCTCTCCAGGGACTTGGGGTAGAGATGCCTCTTTGCTTCTTCCGGTTTGGGGTAGTTGCCAGCTTCTTTGGCCCATGGCCGAATCACTCCAGTCCTCTGTCTCCTCCATGAGAATGTCTCTCACATATGGTCCCTAAGTCCAATGAGCTGTGTCATCTTCTATAAATGGGAGACAGAACATCTTTCTAAGTAAGGCTGTGCCGAAGGCCATTCATATTCACCTCACAGGCTACTGCTTTCCAGTGGGTTGAGCCTTTGTCCTCCTTGGGGTAGAAACTACAGCACTGGCCACAGGACGATCTGTTCATGGCACGGCTGTGTGGCTGGAAGCAGGGATCCCTGTCACAGGTTGGGCTGTTTGCTGCAGGCCTTGGGATGGACTTCCATGTGGAAGGTACATATTAAAGATCATGCCTGGGGAAAGGTGGGGAGGAGGCAAAATTAGCAGGAGGAAACTGGAATACAGCCAGTCTGACAGAGCTTGTCTGCTAGCCCACCATGGATGGAAATGCTTTGATCTTTACTCCTGGCTATGATCAGCCTCTGGGGAACTGGGATGAGAACACCTCTCCTCTTAGGTCAGTGGGTTAAAGGCAAAGCCTTGTGCTATTCACATAGCCCTGTGAGGTAATGTGAGTTAAAATCACTTTGCAGAACAGATGGGGAGGCTCAGTGCACAGCTTCCCAAGTCTACCTAAACCCAGGTATGCTAAACGCTCAAGTGTGAGTCCCTGAGAAGCTGGTGTTGGGTCACATCCAGCCCTGATCATCACTTCATCACACAGGGCTCTGTCCACCTGCCTCACGGCCCCTCCCCTTGTTTCCTTAGGTCCCTAGTGGCTACCTGTCCTCTCTTATTTCCCACTGTGCTCCAGACCATGGCTCCAGGCTCTAGGGACCAGTCACAAATCCCCAAGCACTGCCCTACCCACCTCTGCCCCATGTCCAGATGTTCCCAGGCCTGGATTGCCCTGTCTTCTTCTTTATTAGTAATAAGTAAACTAGACATGCATTTAAAATGGTTGTGTTGGCAAGTTCTATGTCAGCTTGACACAGCTAGAGTTACTTGGGGAGAGGTAACACCAACTAAGAAAAATGTTCCCACCAGCTATCCTGTGGGCAAGCCTGTGGTACATTTTCTTGACTGATGATTGATGGGCTTGGGGGGGGGCAGTTCACTATAAGTGATGCCACCTCTGGGCTGCTGGTGCTGGGGTATGTAAGAAAACAGTCTGAGCAAGGCAGGAGGAACAAGCCAGTAAGCAGCACTCCTCCATGGCCTCTGCATCAGCTCCTGCCTCCAGGTTCCTGCTGTGACACCCCTCGGGGATGGACAGTGCTGTGGGAACTGTAAGCTGAAGCAAACCCTTTTCTCCCCAAGATGCTTTTGGTCAGTGTTGTATCATCCAATAGAAGCCCTAACTAAGACAGCGGTGTAGCGGTTCATTCCACCTGTACACAGCCACCCAGCATACTTTATGTCTCTCGATTACTCGGACAACACAATAGAATAAATAGTTGTTCTATGGAGCAGTTGAGGGGTAAGGCCAGGGGGAATCTGAACGCGTTCAGTAGACGCACTTCTTTCTTTTTCTTCTGAATGGTTTTGAGGCACAGACTACCGCTACTTTTCCCCCAGGCGCTTTCGTTTTCAGTTTCTCTTCTCTAAGTGAACTATCATAGCTGGTCCAGAAAGCGGATTGCGGCATGAGGGCTGTTATCTCGTGGCCTGGCCCAGAGCAGGTTTTGTGGGCTTGCTTCTCCCCTCTTTTGGGACTTTTCTATGCAGCTATAGACTCCCACATTTCACCCTTCCAGTTACTCACAGGCTCCAGGGGACAGAAAGCAGGGATGTGATGTAGACCTGCCCTGAGCTGGGGACAGAGGCTGTCACTGCCACTGTCTGTTCAGACCCCAACCCTGCTCCCAGCGGCCTCTCCTCCTCCCACTGTCCCACACACAGGCTTGTCCTGGGGTTCAACTTCTCCTAGTCTACTTTGTGACATGAACTAAGCTTCCCTGTCCAGGAAGCCTGGCCACCTCCTGTCTCTGCAGCCTCGGCAAGAACCTCTCGTGATGCATCTAAAGGTGGCCAGGTCGGCTCTGACAGCCTGGGTCCTCATTTCTTCATTGGAACAACCCAGGCCCCACAGTCTGCCACATGGACTAAAAGAGACCCGGGCACTCTATTGAGTGATAGCCACGACTACTTCACCTATGTCCCACTGGGGTGGGGAGGGGCAGAGCAGGGACTCTGATCTTCACTGACAGTGGGACAACAACGCCTAGGAAAAAGCAGTTCCCTAAGACAGAATATGTCTTAGCTTCATGCCTGACTCCTTTATATCTTCAGCTCGCTCAGTGTCCAACGCTAGGGCTCTCTCCCACAAGGACCTGTGGGACCCACATTCACTTCCTATTTAGAGCCCAGGTGGCAGCTCTAAGGCTGTGCTTAGTCACACAAAGCCTGGCTGCTAGCAGATGCTTCAGATTTAAAGCTCCAGATTAGAAGGTGGTGGCTCAGAGAGGCCAGGGCACCCATCCAGAGCTACGTAACCATTCTACAGAAGCCAGGCCTTCACCTACTTGGCTAAAGCCATTTGCTCCATATTGTCTCCCAAAGATCCCACATTTAAAGGATGAATAGAGCCCACCCAATTAGGTGCCCACTTGTCTTTGGCACTTTTTGAAAGAAATATAAGTCTCGTTCCCGGGCTAACAATCCCCCTCCCACTCTCATTCTTACCCAAGATCACTGGGTCCTGCCCACCCTCCCAGCTGGTGGCTATTCTGCTACTTAAATGGTCACACAAAAGGAGCCTTGGTGCCAGCAAGTGTTGCAGCTGCTGGTGATTATGGGAGCAGGAACATGATCCCGCAAACAGGGCTGTGTTCTGGTTAGGGAGGTGTGAACTGTAGACCAGGGCACACACTGTCACCAGCCACTTAGGAAAAGCGTGAGAGAAAGGCCAAAGGAAATACCCTCAGCAGTGTTTACTGGGTAGGGACGGTGCAATTTTGAGTGGCTCACCTCAGATGGGTGTGCCAAGGTTCTCACCTTTCCAGAGATGGGGGACCCACATGGCCTCAGAGCCATACTTCATCCTAGACCAGGGATTGCCAAAAGCAGAGGTGGCAAGAGCTACTGGGAACTCACTGGCTCTTAGAGACACCTCACCTGCCTTGCTACCACATACAAGGTCCTGGCCCTCAAAACACCCAGCTTTTTTCTTCATTTGCCCCTTGTGTTTCTTCTGACAGCAGGGTGCCCTCAACTCTCCCTCTACCCCACCCCTACAGGATCACTGCCCCCATTTTTAGGGAAGTGGTTATTGCCTAAGCTTAGCAGGCTTCTGGAAGGGGATTCCCTGCTGTTCACAAAGTACTATGGCCTCCCTTAGTGAGTTCTTCCAGCCCAGAGCAGCTTGACCTGAGCCATATCACCTGTGTAAGTCATAGAGATTCCCCTCTGCTCCCTGCTGAGGTCTGTGGAGAGGAGATTTGGAGGGGACACCTCGCAGGTGCAGAAGCACGGGCTTTCCCATCCCCCACCATGGCTATTAGCCTGGGGTTTCAACTCCCAGAAAGTCACTTCAATAATTTATATGGATGTTATCACAAACCCACGTCTAGCATCACGGGAAGTGTGAGAGACAAGGAATCCCGGCTGGAATGCCAAGTAGGGTGGGCAGCCTCACCTGGCTAGGGAGGGGGTTGGGCTGGATTGCCAGTTTCTTCTGCTGAGGTTCACCTATAAAACTGGCAAAGGATACCTGCCTTGCTACACAGCCCCAGGCACTGCAGGAACAAGGTTCTGCATTCTCAGATGCCGTCCAAGCTCTGCTCAGAGGTCATAGAGAGCCTGAAAAGACTACTCACTTCCCATCTCCCTCCTCCCTTCCCTATTTCCCTCTGTCCCCGCTGTCCTCCAGTCATCCTGTCTTCTCTTCCTTTCATAATTTGGGGCATGAGAGCCACACTGCTTGTCTAGCAGGAAGCAAGACTGGCCTGTCCTCACGGGGTTTAGAGTTTTGAATGGGTCATCAACAGTAACTTAGGAAGTAAACGAATATATTGAGAAACTCAAACAGGGAGGTTGAGGTACAGGGAGCTGAATGAGGAGGCCACCTCAGCCGCAGGCCAGGAAAGAAGGGTCATCTGGGGACAACTAGGGGCAGAGAGAGGTGGGGACAAAAGTGACAGAGAGAATGGATACTTCTGAGTGAGAGGCCGTGGTGGCAGAGTACTTGGTGTGCTTTCTATGCTACTGTGATGCCAGATATTTTGAAAGGTCTGAGGTGGGGGAGGGGTGCCTGCCCTGCTTGGTGTGTGTGAGGGGTGACTGACTGACTGACTGGGTGATGAATGGATTGGGGAGGAGGGGAAACTCGTAACAGCACGCATGCGCTCAGGCACGGGACTACAGTGCGACTGTTGTCTCGCTGTGATGAGCACCGTTGGGCTAAATCTCCGTGTAGCCTCCTGCATTATTATCACAGTGTATGCTCCCTCTGGAAGTGATAATGATTAAGAATCGTAGGACTTGCCACAGCGCTTAGTGTCGCAGAGACAGCAGGAGAGGGTGGCGGCCGTACTCTCTCTAGTCAGAAAGCCATGGGGCCCAGAGTGAGGAGAGGTACCCCTCAGGCAGACAGGTGAGTCTGGGTCCCTGCTCCCAGCTGATCTCGTCTTAGAAAGTTTTAGTGTGTGTTTGCGTGTGTACCCGTGCACATGGGCCCATCCCAGTGCACTTGTGAGGTCAGAAGACAGCTTTCAAGAACTGTCTTCTTGCAAGTGTGGGTTCCAGGGACTGAGCTGAAGTCATCAGCCCCGTTCGGCAAACATGCTTGCCAGCTGAGTCATCTTGACAGCCCAAGGGTCTTCATTCTTCACCCGGGCCTGGAAATTGGATGCTTTAGAGGGTCTCATTTTGAGATGCCAACCCTATATCGATGTCCCTGTGAGACAGCTCTCTGTCATCGGACTCCTCTGGCATCAGCCTTGGCCCTGTACCACATCCGTCAGCCACTCCCATTCTTTGGGCCCATTTTTTCTCCAGGCCCTTGTCACTGAGGACCTGGAACCCTAACAGATGAGGGGCTGGATATCAGCTTAGGGTCAGGGCCCTCTTCCACTAGAAACAGGGTCTTTTCCCCTCAGGCAAAGGGCAAAGCAGATGTACTGGGCCCAGAAAGTTTTCTTCCCTACTCTCTTTCCTGTGGCTGAAGCAAGGCAGGGGCAGGTGCTGAGACCTTGGATAAGTGGAGGCCACACAGGTAGGCACAGAAGCTCCAGCAGCTTTAAAGATGGCCCAGCACATGGTATCCACATCCAGTTCTAGGACCAGAATGAATGGCCAAGGTCTGCAGTCCAGCTCTAGACTTCTTACCTAAATCTGCGAGCCTGTTTGCCCATCTGTGAAATAGGAACAATGACCAGACTTCCTTCATAGAACTGAAATGATAATAAGAACAAATGAATAGTTCATGGCTATCACCAAGAGCTAATGGTTTAAAACACATGTGTCGGGTACTAAGTGCTACTGAAGTAATCTTTACAAAATACACAGCATAGAGCTGGTATTCAGAAGGGGCTTAATAAAGTCAAGTGGATGAATGAACTCAATATCCCCTGTGGCTGAGGACAAGTGGTCCAGGCCTTGGGCTCCAAAGGCAGGATGTGCTGGAGCTTGGGTGCTGTGGAATATCAAGAGAGCAGCCTGGGGCTGCTGTAATGTGTATCGTTATTGCTTTAACCTGTTCCCCATAGTGATTTGCTTTCTGCAGACAACTGACCACGTCTGATGATAGTCGGGCCTCAAGCTTGCAGCCTGAGCGTAGCTAAGAGGGAACACAGCTCACGGACAGCTTCTCACACACTCTGATCAAATATTTAGGTCCTCAGAGTCTGCGTGCAATATTAATGAAGTGGACCAAAAGCCCTGGCTGCAGCCGGTGGGGGGCTGGGGTTTCAACAATGAACAAGGACCTCACCTGCCAGGAGAAACACCAGTTAGTTATTCTAGCCCAGGACAAAGACACCACAGAAAAAAATCCCAGTCCCCAGAGGCCCCTCCCCTCCATTCCAACACTTGTTAACATCAGAGACACAGCATGGAGTTGGTGACAGGCATCGGAGGACTTTAATTTTTCTTGATTAGTTTATTTTGAAATGGGGACCATATAGCCCAGGAACTAACCACGAATGGCCTATGACTCCTCATCTTCTTGTCTCTATTTCCCAGTGCTTAAATTCCAGGCTTTACAAGAGTGTGATGCTGTACCCAACTTTGTTATTAGATAGGGCTTTGGTTTTCTTTTTTCTTTTTTCATTTTTTTTGGTTGGTTGTTTTGTTTTGTTTCCTGTGGTACTGGACAGTGTTCCCAGGGCCTGAGTATGCTCGGAGAACCTCCTCAATGAGCTACATTCCAAGCCCTAGGAGACATTTAAAAAAATTCATACAATCATGTCCCTGGGATATTCCTTTCTAGAAATGTAGATGAAGGAAATAATCAGAATCAGAATGTGGGGGAATGCTTCGTGTTTAAGAGTATTAATTATTCATAGTAATAAGCTGGAAATATCCCAAATTCTAAACAGCAAGGGATTGGCTAGGGAAATAATAGCATATCATCTTGGCAAACGTTACCTAGTCATTAAAAGTGCTATTTACAAATGAGTCTCATGGTTATTATCATAACACAAGTAAATGAAAAGGGCCCAGCGAAGAGGCCATGTCCAGCACCAGGCCATTACTAAAATCACTGTTTACATTTTGTTTCTTAGGCCTTGGTCTCCTTGTCTGAAAAGTAAGTCCAATACTTCCTGTATGTTATGAAAAGGAATGAGCACTGCCGAGCTGGCTCAGAGGATAAGAGCATTTGCTGTTCTTGCAGATGACCTGACCTTGGCTGGGGCACCCATGTTGGGTGCATCGTAACTGCCTGTAACTCCAGTGCCAGGGTGTCTGCCTCCACAGGCACCCGCACTCACATAATACGCATGCACACATAATTAAGAATACAAGTAAATATTAAAAGAAATATGATAATATTTGGAGATGGCCTGGGATGGTATAGTGGACTTGTATAAGTTGTAACAAAACCCTGGAAGCCACTATTCCAAAAAATTCTTGGTAGACTAAGTGTTATGGCTAATTTTCTTCTGTTTTTGCTGTTTCCCCTACTTTTTACAACTTTTTTTTATCTGATAAAATGTACTGAGTGGCTACAGTGTGCCTAGCAGTAAGTCACAAAGACCCATAGACATACCTCTGCTTTTGCTGAATCCCGGGAGGATGCACTAGCCATGCTTTTCCTTATCGAGGGCAGGGGGTAGTGTTTTTTTTTTTTTTTAAAGATTTATTTATTTCATGTATGTGAGTACACTGTAGCTGTCTTCAGACACACCAGAAGAGGGCATCGGATCCCATTACAGATGGTTGTGAGCCATCATGTGGCTGCTGGGATTTGAACTCAGGACCTACTGGAAGAACAGTCAGTGCTCTTGACCGCTGAGCCATCTCTCCAGCCCAGGGGGTAGTGTTTAAGATTGGGGGTATTGTGTAGGTACTTAGGTGAGATTTCTAGGGAAGGCTTGAGGTGAGGATATGCTCCAGGAACATCTGGGGAGGAGGGCAGCTTGAGTTAGTAAAAGGGTGTTGGACAGCTAGGGAGGAGACAGCTAGGGTCAGGGCAGGAGGGGCATGGGGTTTAGGTGTTACACCTAGGTTGCCTAAAATTGTCCTTTGGTTTTGCTTTTACGGACAGTCATTTGTAGCTCTGGTTACCTTGCAACTTGTTATATAGACCAGTCTGGCTTTGAACCTGTGGTTATTCTCCTACCTCTGCCTCCGGAGTGCTGGGATTACAGAATATTGCCACCGTGCCCATTTTCAGGGAGGGGGGGTATTTTGTTTTGCATCTTTTTGTTTTGTGCCTATCCAAGGTTTGAACAAGCTCCTCTTAGCTTGCTCAGCTGAGAAGCAGGTTGGGGTTGTGGCACAAGAAGGAGGAAGAGGGGCTCCGGCCTGGTGGGAGGTGGAGTGAGATACTGAAATCTAAAGAGTATGTCCTAAGATCTGATGGATGGACAGAGATGGGAGAAGAATCCAAGGTTTCAGGTCTCGCAGGAAGAGACCCTATCCCTGCTGATGGACTGGGAGCCGAAGGAAGTGAGTCTATTTAAAAATGAAACAGGCTTAGAGAGAGAGAGAGAATCGTTTGATCTTCAAGGCTCCAGAGGCAACAGGAGCCTGTGGAAGAGTGGCCCGGCAAGGGGTGGGAGGGAAGTGATGGGAAGCTAGCCTGGTGAATAATGGAGGAGGCAGAGCTTTGATGCTGAGCTAATGGTGCAGTGTGGGGCTGCTCAGGAACCTCCAGGGATACCCACACCTTACACCCAAACCCTCCGCCAGGCTACTGCTGTCTTAGCAGGACTGAGTGTGACAGTCCTGGAGTCCCAGAGCCTCCCTGAGAGGGATCCACCCAGGCAGGACTTACTGCACAGCTTTCCTCCTAGGTGGCCATGGATGTTTGTTCTCACACTTCTAAGAACAGACTGGGGACAGGAGAAAGGGAGCCCTGTCATGGTGGGGCAGCCTCGTCCACTGTTCATGTGCCCGACCTCCACTATTGCTTGCAACCTAGGAGTCTCAAGGCTCTGGCGAGACTTGGGAAGGTCTTCCTTGTCTTGCATAGAGGCCAGTGAAGCCAAGCCAGGGGAGATGTGGGAAAGCCCTGGGCTTCAGGCGTCTGCCTCTTCTTACTCATAGCTCTCTAGTTTCACCCACTGTTCATCTCCCACCAATCCGATCACCTGTCTGTGGAAGACCCATGTCACGGTACCTGCTCACCCTTCTGCTGCCCCTACCTCAGCTCTGTAAAACAGAGGTATCCGAGCATACCTACCTTATAGCAGATGTGAGGGACACTGTAAGATCCTCTGAAGCATGCAGCCCATACCTGACTATGACATTTTCCTGCCCAATTCTAGGGCAAGAGAGTCTATTCTCTGCAACATCCTGTACCCCTCCCTGCCTGTCAATAAACTTGCCCTCCAACTGTGCTGGCTCTGGAGCCCACATTTCTCTCACTGTCCTCCTGCAAGGGGTTGAGGGAGTAGTCCAAGTCAAGAGAAAGCAACAATGATTACAGACTCTGAGTTGCACTTCCCAGGCCAGGGAGACGGCAGCAAGAATCTGTATTAAATCCCGTTCCTGGCAGGGAAAGGCCCTTTGTTAGCTAGAGAGTACACTCCTGGTGCAAGCCTTGGTCCGATTGTTGTTATGGTTTGTTTATTTAATACTGGGGTCAACACCACTAGGAGGGAGGGGCCATCATGGCTCATTTAGAAAACAGGAAACCAACATCACAACTAGCAGTGGGTGGCTGGCACCTGGCTCCTTCAAGGCCCCTTGAAAGCCTCCTTCTCTGTCTCTGATGCCATCTCTCCCCACCAAAGTCCAGGCTGTTGTGGTTCCAGGCTGCTGTGGAGCCTCAGAAACTACTACCACTGCCTGCACAGCATGAAGATTGCACCTCACAGGATACTGGAGACCACTAATCTAAATGCTATGACTCCCTATGAGCTGCCTCCTGCCTGGGCTCATGAAAAGCAATTTAATGTGTGTCAAGTACTGCAGGAAAGAGGACAGCAGCACCCTACATGGCTGTGAGCAGCTGACTGAGACGCCCTGTTGCCAAGCACAGCCACTTGCAGTCTCTGATGAAAGCTTCCCTTTGCAAGTGCCCACGTGCCCAGTGTCCATGGCTTAGCCGAGGTAAGGGGTCATGACTCCGATCACTCTGGCTACGTGGATGAGCCCAGATGCTTCTCTGCTTCTCAACACCCAGCTGCATAAACTTCTCCCAGGTGCTTGTTAGCAATTTCTCTAGGCTCCGCCTAACAGTTACCTAGCAACAGTTTGCATCTCCGCCCCACCAGGTACTGAGCTTAGGAGCCAGGCATATAAGACCTCTGGTTACCTCTCCCTCCCCGCTGCCACTCCTTCCCTTCCTCTTTCTGTGCTTCCCTGCCCTCCTCCTTTCTCTGCTTCTACTTTTCCAGGTCCCCTTCCCATCTCACCAACAAACCTTCATCTTAGGCCTGTTGCACTGCTTCATTGTTCAGGGGATACCAGGCACTGAGGTGCTCATTCCCGCCACATTACACTGCCACACTGCTACAGTGCCTCTGCTGTCATGGCCCAGCCTAGTAGAGCTTCTGTCTCCCCTAGCCAGTCTGCTCCAACCGCTGTACCCTGCTGCACCCAACTGAAAGCACAGTGAGCCTTGCACGGTAACCTTGAGTTCCAAAACAAGGGTTTCAGCCTGGACACAGGAGAAAGCAGTGGGCAGAGCTAGGCCAAGCCAACTGGAAAAATCTACAGAGTTTAGGGGAAGGCTTTAGGGAAGTTTCCTAATTCATATGAGTAGTGGGTTACACAAGACAGCAGAATTGCTTTCTTTCAGGTTGATATTGAGGAGATTGATTTTGATCTGGCTCAAATCCATGCTGTGATGTTCTTGGCTCTAACAAGAGAACACATTCCAACATCTTTCCACCCACTCATATACTCACCCATCTACCTCCATCATCCATAAATATATCTATTATCTGAGTTAGGTTTCTATTGCTGTGATAAACACTCTGATTTGGTCCACACAGTAAGGTCATGGGGTGGGGCCCTGGGCTATCCTTGTGTACATGCCCCCATGGCAAAAAGTCATGCCTTCAGAAAGATTCTTGGCATATTGCAGTGTGAAGTAGTTTTTCAAATCATTAGTGTTTCTGGGATTGGAGTGAGGTAGGCACAGGGCACTGGAAGCAATGGTGAGCAGAGCAAATCGTCAGGCATAAACGCTTCCTTAGGTTTATGCACTAACCCCATAGTTCATTTTCTGCTCTGGTTTGATCAGAGATGAAATACATCCAAGCTGGGCCTGCGCAGTGTGTGGGCCTGGCACCTTCTGGCTTATTTCCTAATCCTCTGGGCAATTTATGAAGCCTGCCAAAAAGCCACATGCCACAAACCTATGTATCGCTCCAGCAGAGGGCTGTCTTTCCTTCCCTGCTATCAGCAAGAGTTGACCTGTTGGTCAGGCCTGGAGACAGGTTGGAGCTGCACACAATAAACCCTGAAATGACTCCTCGGTGCCCAACAGCAATGAGTAGGGAGACAGTTCACCAGATGACCGTCAGCACCCCAACAAGGTCTGGACTTGGCATACACACCAACTGCAGTTGCTCCCTGTGTCCGTAACTCCTACATGGTGGATTCAGCCAACCGATGGGAGAAAATTGCATTTGTATTAAACATATACAGATATTTTTCTTGTCGTGATTACCTAAACAATACATTGTGACAATAATTTACATAGCATTTACATTGTATTATGTATTATAAATTATCTAGGGATAATTTAAAGCATGCAGGAGGTTGTGTGTAGGTTATATGCAAATATTGCATCATTTCGCATAAGGGACTTAAGTATCTATAGATTTTGGTGTCTGAAAGCCAAGAGACAGCCATATATTGATATTGATTCAAAGGTTTATGGAGGAAGATAAGATACTTGTTTGATTCATTATGTCTTCCATGGTAATGACAGGGGAGGAGGGATGATGCTTCGGAATGTATTTCCCACCTGTAACAGATTCCTCCAAGGGCCTCGCACTCAGACACTGTGGCTTCTCTGTGCCCCATCTGTGTAAAGAGGTGACAATGTTTTCCTATTTGTGGATTTGGAGATTAGACCAGGACAAAGACTTCCTCTGCCCCTGTTGTACCTCGTGCTACTATTTAGGCTGGGGGTGCTTTAAGGGCCTTTTCCGACTTATCTCTGGGTCCCTGGCAGCCCGGGAAGGTCTTGGTACAGAGTGGTCTTTAGTCGATATTTGTGAATGAATGGATAAATGGTGGGCACGCTGGCAAATGAATGAATGAAAAATTCCAACCTCATGAGGTGTCAGTGAGAGTGAACTCATCATTCTTAAAGGGGAGCGAGAAAGGGAAGGGAAGTGTGGAAGATAAGATGTTCAGAGTGCTCAGGAGGAGAGCGGACATGGGGCCAGGATATGCAGGGAGGGAGTGTTTACCTTATCTGGGAGATAAAGCAGGCAGGAGCTCCAGGAAGAGCCAACAAGCCAGCAAGCAGAGATGGAGCCCTGGCCTCGCTTTAAGGGCACCCAGGGCAGGGCTTAGGCCCTGGTAGTTTGAGTTTTGTTTGACAAAATGACTGCCCCTGTTTCCTCTTCTGACAGTTTAGGCCATGTGCCCTCCTGTTGCAGGCTTAGTCAGGACAGCATCGGTGCACAGAGAGAGGTAAGTGTGAGGGAGATGTGGCCAATTCTCCAGCGCCTCAGCAAGCTCAGTACCTGAGCACACACATCCACATTAAATACAAGCTACACTGCAAAAACGCGACACTGCACGGCATTGTGTGCCCTGATTTTGTCACTCAGCAGTGTGTTGAAATGTATTCATCTGTGTCATCGTTTTAAAGGTGAAGAAACTTCAGCTCAGACATGTGGAGCCATTTGCCTGCACGTCCACCCCCTGGGCTCTCCATTTGCCTACACGTCCACCCCCTTGAGCTCTCCTTTTCTTCCCTCGCTTTAACTTTTCCAAGGACTGGACTCACTGGAAACACAGGGACAAAGAACTGAAAACCTTGCCGTAGAACATGCATATAGATGACTTTCAATGCGTTTTTTTACTTGACTCTGTACCGAAAGAACTGTTTGCATGAACCAGGTAGTGCTGTGTGCTAACGCACACAGGTCTGAGGCCTTTTTTTTTTGACAAGCTCAAGCCTTAATTGAAAGTGCAGCAGTGCGTTCCATAAGCTGAAAGATGGTGGATGGAGAAGCCGAGGTTGAAGGAAAAAGTCTTTAGTCCCAGCTGGCCATCCTAGCACACCCACAGACTGAGAATCACATGTCTACTGTTGACACCCTGAGGTGCCCAGCTGTTTTACGGCACAGGCTGAATGATATACCAGGATGCACTGCTAAGTCACTCGGTGCCCTGCCCCCATCCCAGGCCTCAGTTTTCTCATTAGAAAAGTAGAAACAGGAACAATCTGCCTCAGTCTGAGTGTGGTGGTCCATGCCTCTAATCCCAGCACCTGGGAGGCAGAGGCAAGTGAGTTGGATCTTTCTGAGTTCAAGGCCAGCCTAATCTACAGAGTCAGTTCCAGGACCATAAAGGATCATAAAGGCTACACAGAAAACCCTTGTCTCTAAAACCTAACCAACCAACCAAAACCTGATGGGACTCTTGCTTGAATCCAGTAGTGGTGAGTGCGGAGAGTGGGGTCGGTGTTAGCTTCTTAATGTGCAGCCTTCCATGAAGTGACAGTTTTCACCCTGCAGGACCCACTGATGGGCCTTGAAATTGACTTAGTCTGTCGACATTAGTATTTCATTCTGATAGACTAGGCTAAGAAGAGAGAAGGTTATTATCACATGTCACAACTGAGGTATGTACTGCTTTGTAGTACTACTCTCTCTCATTCTCCCCCCCCCAGTGTATGTGTGTGTGTGTGTATGTGTGTGTGTGTGTAACAAAATTTTCTAGTGTCCACAGACCAAGAAAATGTGAAAAGGTCTGGTCCACGTGTGGCAGCTACCACCCTCTCACTGAGTGGGGTCATGTGTGTAGCATGCACTGAGCACTTAATAAGTAGAGCTGTTGTTAGCATCACTAATGTCGTGTTGTTTCTAGGGTTTTTCTAGTTCTCACTTTATGAACTCATTCATTTGTGTACTCAACCACTCAACAAACATTTGCTGAGTGTGGATGGATAGACATAAAGGCCACCAAGCTGTGGGCCCTGTCTCTGTCCGAAGCCATTTTGTCGTGTTTTATGGTACTACTCTTTTGTATGGTAGGCCATTTTCTTAGCCCTTTAATTTTTTTTTCTTTCTGACACAGGATCCCACTAGGTCACCCAGGCTGGCCATGAACTCACTGTGATCCCAGGCTGACCTACACTCACAATGTGGCCTAGTTAGCCCTTAAATTCGTGATCCTCCTGCCCCAGCCTGGGTAGCTGGGTTTACAGGCCTGTACCACCACGTCCTGCTTTGAGGACTGTGACCCAGCCTTTAGACTGTCCTAGTGAGGTGTTGAGAACTCCAAATATGGCAGCCTGAGTCTGAGTCTCCTCTGTTTGCTAGCTGTGAGACCTCAGGCCAATTACTTAACAGTGTGTGCTTCCTCTGTAAAGCGGGGTAGGGGTCACGCTGATGAGCTCACAGAGCAGCCAAGACAGCAGAACAGTACATCAGGGAGGTGTGTGAACTGTTACCACTGCTCTCCAAACTCAAGTGTGTGACCTGAAAGGGACCCGGGAGACTCGTGGATGGCAGGGAAAGGAGGACATTTTGTGCTGAGTTTGTTGAATAGTGAAGGACACTGACTCTTGGCCAGTAAATAAACCCTTGAGTACTTCGGAACGGTGGCAGAAACAGAAGAACAGGGCAGTTTCGGGCTGTCCCCCATCCAGCTGGGCTGGGTTTACAGAGAAGGAGCCAGGCTCCAGGATTTCTGACTTGGTCTTCAGCTCCTATTGACTTTTCTTCTGCCCCAGGGGGACATGAGGAGCCAGGCAGCACTTTCCAGGGCTTGGGGGGAGGGGGGAACAGTGCATCTCCCCTTGGTGCTTGCTCTCTGGGGGTCAGTAGCTTGCGCCATGCCTAACTGTGCTTGGGAACACTTGAAGCAAGGCAGTCGCTTAAGTGGCACTTCTTGGGATGATGAATGTGCTTGTTTAGATTTGAGTGAGACAGAATCAGCAGATACAGTGTCTCACTGGAAACCGAAGGGATGGAGAACTCTCCTTTTCTCCCTTGAAAAAGCATGATTTTTTTTTCCCAATTGCAATTAAACAGCCCTCCGGGCTGATTTTGCTTCTCCACTGCTGACATTGAACAATGCCAAACAAAGATAGCAGCTCTGCTCTCCTTGAGATGTGCCTGCGAGGCTGGGGAAGCCACCACTGCAGTTTCTCAGGAAGGCAGCTGACCGATGCCACAGATCAGGCTGTGATGGCTGCCTGACAGACACCAGCTCACACTGTGGCTTTTCAGACTCTGTGGACAAGGCAAGTGAGAACTTCAGCTTACTGTCCTCTTGTCACCACTACCCACGGAACCTAGGAATATCCCTGTTTGCCAAGGATCTCAAAGTCTTGTGTACTTTAGACCCTCACTTGGGGCCTTAAGGTTTTGAGAGCAGTACGTGGCAAACAGGCTTTATGGAGTCATTCAAGCCTAGCTGAGGCGGGGGGCAACTGACATGAGGGCTGGCTTTGCACCAGAATCCCCTTCCATCAGCTCCAGACACAGACACAGAGGCCAAGTTTCCCATTTTGGACACAGAATAGGTGATCTCCTCTCCTCTTCTGTTTTCTCTCCTCTTCTTTCTCTTCTTCCTCCTCCTCTTCTTTTTCCTCCTCCTCCTCTCCCCTCCTCACTGCTCCTCTTCTTTCCTTTCTTCCCCATCTCTTTCTTCTTTCATTTTTGAGACAGGGTCTCACTGTATAACCCTGGCTGACCTAGAACCCACTCTATAGACCAGGCTGTCCTTGAACTCATAGAGACTCACCTGCTTCTGCCTCCCAAGTGCTGGGACTGTAGGCATGAGCCACCACACCTGGTCTCTCGCTTCTTGAAATCGGGGCATAGATTCAGCCTAGAACTACACTGATCAGGGTACAGGTACTGAATGATCCAGCCTGGGGTGGGAGGGGTTCCTGGGCCCTTCTGTCTACTGGCTGTTAGTCTTGCTTTTCCCAGCCTCAGTTTCTTCATCTATAAAGAGAGTTAATACAAGAAAGTAAGGTGAGGCTCTATGAGGCTTAACTGTTAATTAATATTTTCAATGGTGATGACTACAGTGTCCTGCAGATGGACGTAGGACTGACTGGTGGCTGAGTGCCAGGCAAGAAAACATATACAGACTGAGGTATGGCAGATCCTTACTGGCCTGGTGAGCCTTGGCTCAAGCTGCTTTCCTTTCAACAAGGCCCTCTTCTGCTTCAGCTCATTAAGTCTGTTTTTGTTGCTGTTCATCAGGGCCCTGACCCATACAAGCTGGGATTAATCCACAGAATGGCTTACAGGAAGCTTCAGAATTGAGCTGTGTGGTAAGGCCGCTGTGGATTAAGACTGCAATATCCCCTGTCTGATCTTCCCTGTCCCTCACTCCCCAGAAGCACAGAGCACCCTCTGTCTCCCACTGGGTCCGCCACTGGGGAGTCACGGAGCGGTCAGTACAGTGTAACAGTTCAAACCCTGAATTCATCACTTTCTTTGCACAAAGTGTCTCCTACCCTCTAGCCTCCATGTCCCCACTGGGAGATTTGGGAGAACTAACACCCAGAGAATCCCCTGAGAGAATCCTGCACACACCACACTGGTGGTGGTGGTTAGTACAATGATGGCGCTCGATGAAGAACTGTCTGGTTCTTTTGGGCAGGAGATGGGCTCTGGACTTGCAGGGTTGATGTGGTTGTGGAAAGAGCAGAGACCTATGCTCAGTAGAGGGCTCACTGGCCTCCCTTCAAAATGGAAAGTTAACCTTTTCATGGTTCTTGGCTTGGCAAGTCTCTGAACCACTCAGGAGTTAGTTGTGTTCAGGACCGGCTTTTTCCTTGGTGCTCAGCCTGTCCCAGCCACCTTGATCCCTTGGTTTTCCTGTGAAAAGAAGGCTGGAAGGGCATCTGTTAGACCCACAAATTAGAGAAGAGTTGACACCTGCAAGAAGCAGTTGCGGATAGTCAGAATCCCAGCGATGTCATCAGCTTGCCGTGAACATAATAACTCATTTCTCTGAGCCATGATCTCTCAGTTTGTGCCTCATGAAGTTTTTGTGAGGATTAAGCACTTAGCCCTGGGTTTTAATAAGCAGCAATTAGTATTGTGGCAAGGCTCAGTTTGCTTTCAGTCCCCTCGTAGCAGGCATCCTTCACCTCCTCCTGTAATTGCCACAGGGGCCAGCGAGAAGGAAATGCTTCCAGAACAGGAGTCAAATGACAATAGCCCTGCCCTGGGCTCAGAGAGGACTTTACCAGAATCCACAGCAAACCACGGATGGACCTGGGACACAGACTCTGAGCTCCAAAAGGGGGAGAGATGGTTAATATTTTGGCACAGAGCCTCATTCAGAAAGTGGATGAATTTAATTCTAGGAAAATGTAGAATGATGTCATTCTTTCATTCCTGAGACTGTGACTTCCAGACACCTGCTCCATTCAGGGAAAAAAAAAAGTTTAAATTGAGAAACACTTTCTCTACAGTCCTTAATCACTACCTCATTGAAGCTCACAGTACAGAGCGTTTCCAGTGAGGAAGTGTGCCAGAATGACGAGGAGGGAGGCAGAGCATCCAGGGTGGCAAGGGTCCCCCTCTGACTGGGCTGGGCTGGGGATTGTCCAGACACAAGAGTGGGTCAATGAAACTTGGTCACAGTCTTGAAAATAGAAAATTGTCTTAACCCTTAAAGCGACACAAAAACACTTGTGTTAAAATTCTGAACTCGGGCTGGCGAGCCAGCTCCGTGGGTAAAGGAGCTTGCCTCCCAACCTGGCGAGCTGAGATCGATGAGAATCTGATGAGGAAGGAGAGAGTCACCTGAACAATTCTGTTCTCTGACCTCTACAGTGGGCCGTGGTACTTGTGTGCATACACATGACAGTATTTCGAAGTCGAGTGAAGGAAGTCTTTAAGTTCTCCTGTCCAGATGATCCACGAGCAGATTCAGTGACAACTGATGATTTTGTGGCTATAGTAAAGGCCACTGCATTTTAAAAGGATGGAGTCTGAGGTCTGTGGATTGTTTATCTCAGTGAGGACTGGGATAAAAGTAAGAGACATTTAACAAAAAGTGACTTAGACAGAGAACTCTTGTGGCTCAGTAGACGATAAACTCTGAATTTAGGATTGGACAGAAGAACCAGGCGGTGGAGGTGCGCGTCTTTCATCCCAGCACTCGGGAGGCAGAGGCAGGCAGATCTCTGAGTTTGAGGCCAGCCTGGTCTGCAGAGTGAGTTCCAGGACAGTCAAGGTTACACAGAGAACCCCTGTCTTTAAAAAAAGAATTGAGAAAAATATTTGAACAGGTCATTTACCCAAGCACGTATGTGAGTGACAAACTCCTGGTAAGATGTTCATTAGGGACATGCAAATTAAAATCACAGGGAGATATTGTCACCCTCTCAGGAGTTCCACTATGTTGCCCTGCAGAGAGTGCAACCAATTCTGGGTGTTTGAAGGTAGCCCTCTGCCTCTCCTCACCTCTGGTGTCCGTCACGATGGATATCCACTGACTGGGGTCAGAAGCACACTCGACCTGTCTAGACAGGGCAGTGTCTGATGCCCAGGCAGGGCTTGGGAGAAAGGAGAGGGTAACTAAAGCCACTTTGGGGAAGGGCAGCTACTGGCTCTTTGATTCAGTCAGGGACAGCTCTGTTTGGGGAGTGGCTGGGAGGAAAAGATTTTCCCTTGGTACTGGCAGCGGAGTGTTATCAGTGGAGCTTGATAGATTGTCAGAATCTATTCAAGCGGCTACAAAGACACACTGGAGACTGTAATTTAGAAACAAAACACATGTATTGCCTCTGGTTCTGAGCGCTGGCAAGTCCAAGATCAAGACACCATCAGGATTTGAAGGGCTTCATGGAGGGATGCTCTTGTTTTGTCCTCCCCTGGAAGAAGGGGTAAAGAAGCTTCTTCAGCCTTTGTTAGAAGGATGCTACCCCATTCAGGGGGCGGCGCTTTGGTGTCCTCACGGCTTGCCCCAGACTGTATCCTTCCATGTTACCTCCCTGGGAACTGAGGGAGATGCCAATATCAGACAGGGCAAGAGACAAAGGAGGACAGTGAGGACTGAAGAGGAAGCAGTCAGGGGAAGGCCTGGACGGCAGGGACTGACTTAAAATGAAGCAGGCCAGCTGAGAAGAGCGCAAAGCCTTGAAGGGATCTGAGGAGTTACTGAGCTTGGAGACAAACCATAAGAACCATCGGGGAGTCAGAGCACAGTGCTTCCCAGACCCAACCCGAGGCAGGGGGCACAAAGAGAGAGTACATGCAAAGACACCTGCTTCCACTTTGCAAATGAGTGCTGTAGCGCCTGGCATCCTGGCGCTTGTCCAGTGGGCCGGGCTGCTGCCTGCGCGTCTGAAGGTCAGATCCAAGAAGGAGCAGACAGTGTGGAGGTCAGTTGAGAGAGCATCTGGAAGCCCCAGGAACAGAGACACTGCTGAAGAGATATGGAGAGAGCAAAGCGCTCAGGCTGGGGCCGGGTGCCAAGGGGGCACCTATATTAAAGGCTTGAGAAAGGAGAATGAAATTGAGCCACCTGTTTCCCTGCCAGTGCCTTGCTGGCTGTGACTTGAGATAGCATAAGGCAGAGAAAGGAGTGGGGGAGGATGCTGGCCCCCGAAATGGAGAAGACAGGCCTCACAGAGGTGCCAGACAAAGGAGCCCATTCTGAGTAACCCACCAGGCTGGTCTCCTAATGGCCCAATCTGGCTTTTTTTTTTTTTTTTGCTTCTTTGTTTTTAAGACTTGGATCAAGTTCTTGTCTAGGTCTTCACTCACATTTCCAGCTCAGGCAGGTGGCGTCTGAGGGTGTGCTAGGACTGAGGGAGCCACAATCCTTGCCTTTACCAGTGTGTCAGACTGCTGGCAGCTGGGCTAGTAAGTGACTAACAGTGACTCCTTTGGGATTTTCTGGAATCATCCAAACCCCTTGTTTTTCACCCCAGGCTTTCATCCTCTCTCCACACAGCTGGGCCTGGACTCTGGACTCTTCCTCCTCTCTCCCTGGCTCTGGCTCTGTTTTTAAGGTTGACCACCTGCTACCTCAGGCCAAGGGCTCTCCGAACCCCAAGAACACAGCAGCACTGGAGCAGGCCTGATGTTCCAGCAGCATTCTAGTGTGTAACTGGTGTCACACACACACACACACACACACACACACACACACATACACACACACACACACACACACACACACACACACACACACTCCTTGCTTTCTGCCTCTGAGAATGTCATACCTTGGTGGCTTGGTACCACACTCTGTGCTCCTCTCTCTCTCTCTCCCCCCAGATCCAGTCAGTCAGGTGTCCCATTGAAGACACATGCTAAATTCTTCTCAAATCTGCCTAATACTTGTCCAAGCTCAGGCCTTCTGAAAGGTTCCATAAGAGACAAGAGATTTTTAGTTGTGCATTACAGGCTTAACGCAAATAGACTGAAGAAAGACTGAGGATGTTGGCTCACAGGACTTAAAGGCTGAGGGCTCCCCTCTTGTGACTGGATCCAGAGATGGAACCAAGTCGAGAGAGCCCAGGCTCACTGCTTTGCTGTTTGTTGGCAGTCAGGGTAGTGGGCTTCAAGTTCCTCACAACAAGGCCAACGGGAAGAGCAATCAGTCTTCCCTAGAGAGCAAACAGTTTCATGGACTGTGACTGGCTTGCACGGCTGCCCCTAGTCACCCAGGTGCAGATGTGTGGGGGTCTTCTCCAGTCATGCGCTCAGCTCTGCGGCTTGGCATCTCCTAGATCACATGCCCTGGGTAGGCAGGAGATGGAAGACATCCATGCCTCTGTCCAGGTGGGCAAGCTGTCCCAGAAACGGATGCCAGAAGAAACAGCCAAACCTGCCTGAGTCAGGAATGAGCAGAGACCGGGAAGCTGCAAAGGTCTGCTGATCGAAAACACCATTAATTACAGTAGTTCACACAACACACTCCATATTCACTCACCACAAGTACCATTGCTAAGCAGGGGTGGAAGTCACTGTGCTGTGTTAGGTATCTAATCAGCACAGAACTTTGCTACTGTGTATCTGCATAGTGTTCTCTCCTGCTCAATGCCAGAAATAACCAGAGCAGTTTGGCCTCCAGGCCTCAGGGCCCCTCTACTTCCGCCTGTGTGCAGGGGTTGGGGGAGTTCTTAGTCACCTGAGAGATGAGTTTACGATGGAACACGACCCACATCCTTGGTCTGGAACCCAGACTTTTCCTGGGTCTAGTGAGCCGGGGTCTTACTGTGAATATTAAAGAGAAGAGGGGGCAGGACTCTGACATTCCGAATTCTCTCCCATGCAGACCCCACCCTGGTAAAGGGGTTCCCTGGGAAGCCCTTCGAACAAGCATCTCCCCCACCTCAACTCCGAGAACCTCTGACCCATTCCTTGATAAGTGGATTGACTACCTAGGTATCTTGCAAAAATTTTTTTTCTGCCGGGGACTTTCAAGGTTCCTTCTGAAAGGGCCAGGCCTGTTCAAGGTATCAGATGGGTAATCACTTGTCTAAACCTGATGTGCTTTAAAAAAAATCTGCCTGTCTAGTCCTTACAAAGAGAAGGAAAATGGGGCCCCTGGGTTGACTGTATGGAGGACACAATTCCTGGGTGACGCCTGGGACGGTGGTCTGAGAAGTTGACTGTCCTGGAGTGCCCCCTACTGGCCACAGTGACAAATGGCACTTCTAGGGCTCAGACCTCTGTTGGGTGGACAGAGCCTCAGGCTGGTAGTAGGCCTGCCCTGCTCAGTAAGCCTGAGGACTCCCAGGCCTGCCAAGTTACCATCCTGGGAATAGGCAGATGGCAGCTCAGAAGAGAGGCCAGGGCCTAAAGCCTCTGCTCACAGACAATTGTAAATGATGCTTTTCTTTGTCAATAGACAGTTTTGAGAGAGTGTGTCAAGCCTCTGCCCACTGGGAAATGCCTGAGCTTCTCTGGATGTATCCTTGCCCTCTTCCCAGATTCTGTTTGCCCGACTGTAAGATGGGGCTGAAACCTGCCGACATCACAGCACCAGCTGAGTGGGTTCCCCAGCCAGATGTAGGGTTACAGCACACTTTGGAGTGTTCCTCCAGTGCTTACCTCCAGTGCTGCCTTAGCTATGCACAAAGACTGACTGGGAGTGTGGCTCAGTGACAGAGGACATGCCTACCACTCACCAGGCCCCAGGTTTCTGTGGGAACCCTGTCCTGTGGCTCAGACAGAAAGGATGCAGGGGCACTGGGCAGGAAGGAGAATGATCAGCCATTGTGGGAACCTCCCCTACCCGCGCCCTGCCTGGCGAACGTGGGGGGGGGGGGAGCTCAAAGTTGGGAATTGTGTGGCCCAGTGCCAGCAATCCCTAGGGTGTCTCAGACTTTCCTCCATGACACACTCTAGGCTTTTGAAGTAGATTTCTGGAGCGGCTCTCTGACCCCCAAATCCCCAGGACCACTGCAAGCCAGCAGCATTCCTCAACTATACCCCTGACCCCTACTCCCCTGCCTCATCCATCCCACAATGAGCTCAGCCCTATAACCTCTAATTTTCCAGAAGGCTGCAGAGACATTCACTCTTACCCCTCTTTGAAGACGTGAGGACCGTCAGTCCTTGCTTATTGTTAGCCGAGTCAGGACCAGAACCCGCACATGTATGTACCGTGTCCCCGGCTGCTCCTCCGCTCTGCCTCTGCTCACACGACAGCTTGTGGAGACACAAATGTGAGGCGACGTATGTGCCTCACAGTTCTATTAATAGCAGCCATGTTTTTATTTTATTTTTCTGAGACAGTCTCAAACTCCTAGTCTGAAATTACCATCTCAGCTCAGCTCCTCCTGTAGCTGGGACCTGGCACGTGCCATGGTGTCTAGCTTCAGGTTTTTAAATAGTAAAAGGAGTCCGGTGAAATCTTTAATATCATTTTTACTTTGCCCAACATTTTCAAAATGTTACCACTTCAGCACTCAGGACCAAAGTGATTAAAGATAACCTAACAACCTAACGTCCTTTGCAAACAGCAAGGCTGTGAGATCCCCAGCGTACACAGCAGTTCATCATATATACACATCCCATTCAGACCGGCCACCCTCTGCGTGAACGTAAGCACACGGTAGTGGTCATCTTATAAGAAGTAGAAATCTAGAACCTTCTCTGGCTGCTTCAGCTACTGGCAGTTCCCCTCCCTCTAAGAGTTTAGGATGTGAGCTGCTTGCTGCACGTGTTTCTGAGGAGTCCATGAGAAATTCAACCCCTTGCTGGTCTGAGAACCTGGGCCAAGCCTGAGAAAGTCCTCAGGTGACTGGTACATTATTTTTGTAAAGCTGCATTGATTTTTTTTTTTGAAACAGGTTCTCACAGTGTATCCCTGACTGGCCTGGAACTCACTATGTAGATATGTATGTAGGGCTGGCCCGGAAGTTGCAGAGATTCACCTGCCTCTGCCTCCTTGAGTTCTCAGAACATGGATCTGAATTTAAGGTATGCTCCACACTGTGAGATTATTTCCCTCTCAACACTGGGCTTTAAAACCCATCACCAGCCGGGCAGTGGTGGCGCACGCCTTTAGTCCCAACACTTGGGAGGCAGAGGCAGGTGGATTTCTGAGTTCGAGGCCAGCCTGGTCTACAGAGTGAGTTCCAGGACAGCCAGGGCTACACAGAGAAACCCTGTCTCGAACACTCCCCCCCAAAAAAACCCCATCACCACCCCACCATCCTTCTACCACTTTGACATGGATGGTGACAGAAAATAGTGGTTGCTTTTTAAGGCAAAATTAAAAGATGGCAGCTCTGTGCACTTGAGATACAAAAATATAAGCCAACCTGGCATATGAACCCCTGGGGCCCCAGTGTCTGCCGTCAGGATTTCTCTAAAATGAAAAGCCAATGGCTTTGCTTCTTAGAGACCTTCACTGCCTCAGGAGAGTCCAAAGCCCAAGTCTCACGAGCTGTCAAAACCCAAGAGGACTCTTACTTATCGGCTGTCACATATATTTTTCTCTAAGAAGAGCAAGCCACATGCCCCTCCCTTCCTGCCCCTTAAATTCCTCTGTAAAGCTAAGCTGCTTTTTGCCTCTGACTGGCTTTCCTATGACCTCTCAGGAGCAGATGCCTCACCCTGTCCCAACTTAGCTGGAATGTCACCTCTGGCATGAAGCCTCTCTAACTTCTGACAGGGTCAGTCAGTCACTCCTCAGGGTTCTAGAGTCTACAATCCCATCTGATCATGTTTGACTTTGTGTGCAGTTTGCTCTGCATATCTCACCTACATGTGAACCCCTCCAGTGGGGGTAGAGGAAGCCAGCATGTCTCAGGTGCCAGCCAGGAGGGTGTGTGCAGGGACCCTCACAGCATAACCATTAAGGAAGGGACTGAGATCGGGCCATTCCATACAGTGGCTTCTAAACAGCTGTACTGGGGTATAACACACACAAGAAAACTAATCTATTCAGTGTTGTTTGAGAAGCTCAGCAGGGCCACCTCACCCCAAAATGTATAGTATTTTCACCATCTGTCTTCTCTGTAACTCAGTCCCTTGCCCACTTTGGCTCTGACCACACTGGTCTCCCTCTGCCCTGCAGTTTCTCTCTTTTCAGACTATCTCAGGGTCAGGGATGTAACACAGATGGTCAGTTGCTTGTCCAGCACACACAGGGTCCTGAGGCTGATCCACAGAACCACACAGATCCAGTACCATTGTACGTGAAGAGGATCAGAAGTTCAAAGTTATCCTCACCTACACAGCAAATTCAAGGTTAGTCTGGGCTACAAGAAACCTTATTTCAAAACAAAACCAATCAGCAAACAAACAGAACACCATGGAAACAGACCACACAACATATAGTCTTCCAGGATTGGCTTCTGTAGTATAGCATAAGGCTTTCAGATGCGCGGACAGCTGGACACAGTGTGAGCTGTAGTGCAAGGGTGATCTTTTCCTTTTCACTCTTAAGTAGCCCGCTGTGGTCACAGATAAACCACACATTAACTATCTGCCGGTACAAGAGCCAGCATGGCCTCCTGAAGAAAAAGCGCCAATATGGATCAGGTGTGGTGGCTGAAATCTGTGATCCTAATACTGAAGTGGCAGAGGCTGGAGGATCAGGAGTTCAAAGTCAGCTTAGATACATAGCAGGCTCCAGAGTAGCCTGGCATGCATAGTGAGAGCCTGTCTCAAAACCAAATGCCAGCTAAAAGAACAAAACCCAAACATGGATAAAGTGGGTCTGGGAGAAAGGGGGTATCAGGAGCCCCTTCCAGAGGGAGGTTGGTGTCAGGTCCAAATGGGAACCCAAAACAACAGTCTCAGCTCAGCTCCAACTAGACTATAGAGAGTGCTGGCAGAGAGATAAAAGCTCACACACTGCACGTCTCAGGAACCCGCCTGCCACTTCCCTTGTTACATATCAAAGCCCGCGCTGGCCTCCAGACTCCTCCAGTCCCTGTTCACACGTACTTGTTATGCATTTCAAAGTCCACACCAGCATCCTGCCCTTCTTGCCTCTTTACCTAAACTGGGCCGGGCCGCCCCAGTTCACCCGCTTCCCTCCCTGCAGCTGCTCCTGAGTTAGGCCTGCCCAGCTTGGGGGCACATGGACAGGAAAGTAAGCTGTCATCTGAGCCTGAGTACCAGGGACTCCCGCTTGTCCAGACAGGATGAAGGCAGACGTTAATAAGGACAGAGGTGGTGGTGATGCTGATGGTGACAGACCGCATGGGTTACAGAGTACATTGGAGCGTTCTGCCTCACATTGCCAGGTCACGCTTGCACTGCCTCTGGGGGCTCCTCACCCCACTGTCTGCTGGTGGAACCGGTTGTCTCCAAGAAGGAAGAAACCCCTTTGAGATCAAAGGACCTCTGTGCTGTGTTCTAAAAGTTAAAACCCCAAGGGACAAAGGCCACTCTGAATGCTTTGCCCCCCAGGGGTGCACCCCCCCACTTTGGTCCTCCGACTTCCTTCCTTTCAAAATGTATTTCTGAATTTCCTTCTAAATGCCCTTCAGGTACTACTGTGTTTATTTTCAAAATATAAATCTGGCATGTTTTTCTTTCTTTTTACTTACCTATGGAATGCTTCATAGATTTGCCAGCCATCCTCCGCAGAGGCCGCTAACGTCCATACTGTTCTGACTGTGTGTGTGTGTGTGTGTGTGTGTGTGTGTGTGTGCCGCCAAAGCACCCAATGAGCTTTTCAAACAGTTAAAACCTATTTGCTCAGAGTAAAGGCCTCCCTCCTTCCCTCTGGGGATCCCAAAGCAATCTCTCCAAAGCAGGTGAGGTGGGCTCCTGGGTGAGATTCTGTTAAGTGTGGGAGAGTAGGGGTAGAGAGATCTCTGTGCCCATGAATGCCAGTGGTTGTGCTTGCTTTCCAGGGTCTCTCATCTCAGGGTCCCTGTGAATGGGGACCATGTGCAGGCTGAGGGCCTCCGCAGGTAGGAGAGAGAGTTGTGACTTCATCGACCCTGACTGGGAATGTCTCAGGGCTGTTTTATTTCCTCACATCCTACAATGGCCTGCCTCTGAGTGTCATACTGTCTAAAAGGTCACGCGCAGCTTGGGACAGATCACAGCAGACTAGACGGTTCCACGAGGGGAGGTTTATTTATTAAGAGAGTGGGAGAGCGGGAGGAGAGAGAGAAGAGTAGAGAGGGTAGAGGAGTGGAGGCCGGCCATTACCACGTGTGTGGGGGGAGTGAAAGGGGGAGGGAAGAGGACAACCTGCAGGTGCTGGGTCGAGAAGCCAAGAGAGTGAGGAGGGGGCAGGCAGCCCCTTTTATAGTGGGCAGGGTTACCTGCCTGTTGCCAGGTGACTGTGGAGTGGAGTTTAACAGATTACTAACACTGTCACTCCACAGGAGCCACCCTGAGAAACAAAGGCAGGACTGAGGCAGGTAAGGACTTGGAAGAACCCCAGTCTCCAGAATCCTTGATCCCTGCAGGAACCTGTGTGGGAGGGAATGGTGGCATCTCACCACTGGCCTCACCGTGTCCACCAATGCCTTTATACCAAGCCACACTCTTAACTTTCTTAACTATGTTAGCAGGTTTCTAATCCAGGCGTGTGTGTGTGTGTGTGTGTGTGTGTGTGCATATGTGTGCACATGCATTTTGGTGCTTTGATGTTGGCCACCATCAAGAGAGTGAGCATCCCCATCATCCCCCAAACTTCCTCCCACTCCTGGCTCCTTGGCCACATGGGTATTTCTTCTAGGCTCCACCTAACAGTTACCTAGCAGCAGCCAGGTATGAGCCTGGCTTCCTATAAAAGGACTGTTTGCCCTTCCCTGTGACCTCTCTTTCTCTTTCTCTCTCTCTCTGCCTTCCCCCCTCCATGTGTTCCTGGGCCTGCCTCTTCTCCTATTTTTCTCTCCTCTACCTCCCTGTCCTCTGTCCCCTCTTTTTCTCTGCCTCGACTTCTTCTCAACCCCTGCTTCCCATGCCCTCAAACAAACTTCATTTTATACTGAAGTAACATGGCTGGTACCTCAGGGGGGACGCCTCAGCACAGGCCCGCTAAGGCACCCCCTCCCACTGCATCATGCCAAGTTTTACAAACCTTATCAGAGGGCATTGCCTCCTCCAGGCTACTGTTAATCCCAGAGACTGGAGGAGAAAGACCATGGACCCAAATCATCATGGCCAAATAAGCCAGCTTTCTTATTTGAGTATATGGGCTGCCTCCCCCTAAGGCTGGGTTCAAAAGGTCAGGATTGGGTGTGAGGACGATGAGGCTTTTATAGCTCAGAGGTCGGGGGTTCCCTAACAGGAGATTTGGTGGACAAAATAGGTGGGGTTATAGGAGCAGAACATAAGCATAACAAATTAGTCTTAGACAGGCTCCTGAGACAAAGTCACATTGTAAGGTGGCATAACAAGGTAGTTACAGTAACAGGTAGTCATAATAAGATAGTCATAGGTGGTCATACAACTTTTTGAAACAAAGGTAGCGTCGCAAGATGGCTATAAACAGCTTTCGTTGTTGTTGTTTCAAGACAAGGTTTCTCTGTGTAGCCCTGGCTGTCCTGGAACTCACTCTGTAGACCAGGCTGGCCTCGAACTCAGAAATCCACCTGCCTCTGCCTCCCAAGTGCTGGGACTAAAGGCGTGCGCCACCACTACCCAGCTATAAACAGCAGTTTAAAACAAAGACATGGTTGTCATTCCTGAAATAGGCAGTACAGAGCCATTTGTAGTTAAGGTTATAGGTGGGCCATAGCCCAATCCTTAGGACCAGATTTAATTATAACCAGGAACGAACCTGGTTTGTCTTTAGTATAAGATAGCTTTAAGTCTAAGATGGAGACAGGCTGGTTCTTCACTGCCAGAGCTTTCTGTCACTGCAGATAAGTACCATTGTTGCCAAAGTCCAGAGAGACTGGTTTCTTACAAGAGAAGGAGCCTTGGACACCAGAAGGAAGTCCAAAAGCACAGGCAGAATGGCCACTCACAAGCCCAGGGGAGAGGCCTTGGGAGCTGTGAGGAAACGTGTCTTCACTGCTCAAGCCTCCTAGGAAGTTGCATTTGCTATGGCCACCCATGCCTCAGTGTCCCCATGACTGCTGGGGGAGGCCATCCTGAGCCTCTGCACTGACTCTTTGGATGGTCTAGCTCAGGCATTTCTCTGCGCTCCGGGCTTAGGGTTTCTCCAGCCCTTGGAAGGCCAGAATTCTGAGCAGAGTCCTTAGCCTGGGATTCAGGTGATGCTGTTTAGGGGACCTCTGTCTGTGCCCCTTCCTCAGGCTACCCTCTCCCAGGCATCCTTCCCTTCAATGCCTCAGTTGTAGGCACTTCCATCCTGGTCCATCTGTGGCTCCCCAGGCTCCGTGTTGGACATGCCAGGCCACCCACACGATGTGTCGGCACAGGCTGGCAGTGCACAGCCGCACAGAGAGTGTGGCAATGGTGATGAACCAAGGCTCCCTTCTCTCGGTGTATGGCTTCTGTGCTTCAGTTCAGTTCCTAAACCTTTGCTGTCTGCTGTGAGGAGAGTTGCTCTTTCAGGCCTGCCTGCTGCTGAGAGGAGCTGTGCTTTCAAGGGCCTGGGAGAGCAGAAACAGCAGAAACATTTAACTCTCTTCTTTCTTGTTTTGCTTTTTTTTTTTTTTTAAAAAAAA
>NW_021604579.1:11198044-11263236 GCF_004785775.1 Grammomys surdaster
ATTTATTTATTTATTATATATGAATACACTGTAGCTGTCTTCAGACACACCAGAAGAGGGCATCAGATCTCATTACAGATGGTTGTGAGCTACCATGTGGTTGCTGGGATTTGAACTCAGGACCTCTGGAAGTGCAGTCAGTGCTCTTAACCACTAAGCCATCTCTCCAGCCCCTGTTGTTTGTTTGTTTGTTTGTTTGTTTGTTTGTTTGTTTGTTTTTAACAATGGGGAAATTAAATCTCAGAGAGGGCAAGGGATCTGCCCCAGGTCACACAGCTGTGTAGAGGTCAAATTGAATCCAGACCCTGAGGTTCCTAGAGCCCAGGCAAGCCCTGAGCATACCCTAACAAGGACATTCTGAGTTCTACCCTCCAACAAAGTCACTTGCTTTTCTGCTTACTGGTTGAATGAACATTTGGAGCAGGCTGTGGTTCTTTGTCTTTTGTTTTTCTTTTTCAAACGTGACAAGTACTTCAGCATCTTTATGACAGCAAAATCTAGTTCGCATCACTGTTATTAAAACTGTGATTTACCAAAGAGCTTTTATTACAAAAATAAATTTCACTAATAACCGGCTCAGCCAGACACTTGGCAATTAAGAATGAAACTTCGTAGTAAAGAGAAGGCCATTCACGCCTCACTCGGTTGTTCTCTCGCCTCCTCCTGCCCGCCAGCCCGTCTGCCTGCCCGAGCTCAACAGCATTGTCACAGGATTTCAATGTCACTGGCACTTAGTCTATTTAATCCGGATCTGGGCTACAGATAATTGGACAATTCCATATTTTTAGCTCGGGACTGATTCTCTCTGATAGCTGTGTGTCTTTCAGCCTCTAACAATTGCCTTCTGCCAGGGTTTGGCCACTCAGATGTATCTGCTTAATGCTATAGCTGAGTTTGATCTTGTCACCATTGAAGATGAAAGCACATGGCATATGAACCTTATTGTATTTGTCACATCAGGCTGCTGTGACAAATACCACAGGGGCTGAGTAGCTGAACGGGAAGACCTGTATCTTCTTGCTGCTCAGGTCCAGCAAGGTTTGGCTCTGGTAAGGGACCTATCAAAGCATGTCTCCTAGGTTGTAGACATGTCTACATATCTAGCATGTCTCCTAGGTTGATTCCTCAATATATCCTTACTGGAAGAGAGGGGAGTGTGTGGAGGAGAGAGGGGATGGGGTGGGTGGGACAGACTGGATTGACTATCTGAGTCTCTTTAGTTGCTTGGTTGTGGGTTTTGAGACAGATTCTTACTCTATAGCACAGACTGAAACTTCCAATCCTCCTGCCTCAGCTTCTGAAGTGTTAGAAGTCAGCTGTGCGCTGCCACTTGCCTGGTTAATGCAATTCTTAGAAAGATACAACTAGGCAGTTCCAACCCTCATGAGTTCCTCTAGTTACCTCCAGAGGCTTGATCTTCAGATTCCTTCCGATTGGAGGTTCTGCTTCAGCAGTGTGATGAGAGGCACGCTTCAGCCTCTTAGCATCCATCTGCCTGCGTGTTCTGACCGGCTACTTGCACAGTGCTTATGTACAAACGTGCACTGGGATGCTATCTGCAGGCCTTGTCTATTCTTTTGGGTCTACTATGGAAAGGGGATGAGCCTCGTTCAAGCCCATCCGTGAACGATAGCTCAACAGCTTGTTATCAGTGCTACTTTTAGCTACAGAGAGCCTGAATGGCTCCCTGTAGGAGAGCCCCAGGGTCTGGGAAATTCCCTCATTACTGCCGAGTTAATGTCTCACTGCAGCTCAGAAGTGGAAAGGCTCTAAAAGAATTAAAAACAAAACAGTCAAATGCTTTGGTGGTAAGTGTGGGTAATACACACCCCACAGAATCTTTTGTGGGATTTTTTTCTATACATATTGACACAGCTAATCTTTGCTTCTCTGGCATGTACATAAATATTATCCAAGATGAGTGGCATATGGTACTGCTATGTGTCTTTTAAGAAAATCTCCAGCCAGCTCTCTAGTATTTCCCATGTGGCACCTGATACACTGTGGGCGTGAGCTATTTATAGAGTGGTAATAATATCTGGGAAGTCTGTACTGTCTAAAGGCTCTGTCTTTCCCGTAGATTTCATCCAGAAGGTGGAATATTGCAAACCTAAGCTCTCCCCAGCCACTCTCATAGTCTCTGGGATGCTAAGCACTGTTGGCTCCCCAAAATGGCTGTGCTAAGTACTTTTGCCCCTAAGCCCTATAGGGGAAAAGTCACCTTTGCTCATGTCAGTAGGAACTCCCACAAGTGAGGAATCATGTGTAACTTTGCCTTCTAACCCTGTTTCCCCTCCCCCTTAAATAGAATTCAAATTTTTGATGCATTTTTTTCTTAATAATCTTGGGATAGCCACAGGCTGCTTGTGGTAGTTCATAGCATTGCATGGTAGAGCAAGAGTCTTGAGAGGTCCCTGAGTTGGGAGTGAACTCAGTTACTATTGTAACCAAACAAATCATCCTCCATGAGCTGGCTAGTCTTATGTCAACTTGACAGATGCTAGAGTTATCTGAAAGGAGGGAACTTCAGTTGGGAAAAGGCCTCCATAAGATCCAGCTGTAAGGCATTTTCTTAATTAGTGATTGATGGGTGTGGGTCCAGTCTATTGTAGGTGGTGCCATCCTTGGGCTGGTGATTCTGGGGTCTGTAAGAAAGCAGGGTCAGCTAGTCATGAGGAGCAAGCCAGTAAGCAGCACCCCTCCATGTCCTCTGCATCAACTCCTGCCTCTGGGTTCCTGCCCTGCTTGAGTTCCTGTCCTGACTTCCATTAATGATGAACCGTGATGTGGAAGTGTAAGCCAAATAAACCCTTTCCTCCCCAACTTGCTTTTTTTTGGTCATGGTGTTTCGTCACAGCAATAGAAACCCTAACTGAGACACTCTGCACACTGTTTTTAGTCAGTGAGATTAGAGTAGGAACTGGGACTTTTTTGCAGCTTTCCCAGTGCCCTGTCTGTTCCCCCTGTTGTTTCTGTAGCAAGCATTATGCCCAGTCTTATTGGATTCAGTCCTATCTTGTTTAAATTAGTCCATGTTACCAAAAGGCTCCCTGGGATATCTCTCTTCCCTTCAAAGGTCTACTCTGCACAGGTTTTATCAGACTCTCAGAAGGGTTTTCTTGCTTTCTCCATCAAGGCCACACCCCCTGATAGTGCTATTCCCTATGAACCTATGTAGGCCATTTGAATGTAGGCATTCAAATCATGACACTGTTTGTGTGGAAGACCTAGTCTCTAATTCCATCTTTTCCTTTCCAAAGCTGAGGGCAGGAGGCTGGGCTAAAGGGCCAGATCGCCTCAGGTTCATATCCTGACTCACTCACTTAGAAGTTATGGGTCTTTGGAGACGACACCTGACCTCACTGTGCCTTGGTTCCCTGCATGGAAAATGGAGTGATGGTGCACTATCAGTGTTGTGTTTTATAAAAAAAGAAAAAGAAGCCAGGGATATGTTTGGTGGAGTGGAGGTATGGTGTGGGGGAAGGGGTGCCTCTGTGGCTCGTGCTGAGGAATCCCTTCCCCCTGAGGGACCAGCCTCATAGAATAGGGTTTATTTAGAGCATGAGGAGAGGAGTTAAGTGGTTAATAGAGACAGAGAAAGGGAGAGGGAGAGGGAGAGGGAGAGGAGGAGGAGGAGAGAGAGAGAGAGAGAGAGAGAGAGAGAGAGAGAGAGAGAGAGCAGGAACAGGTGGAGAGGTGGGGAGGGGAATGGGGAGAAAAGGGACAGAGAGGATGAGAGAGAGAGAGGACGGGGCAAGCAGCCCTTTTTATAGTGAGTCAGGCACACCAGCCAGGTAACTGTGGGGTGGAGCCTAGACGAAATGCCAACAATCAAGAGGTGTGGCCTTGGCGGAGAAAGTGTGTCACTAGGGTGAACTTTGAGGTTTTGGATGCTCAAGCCAGGCCCAGTGTGGCACTCCCTGCTGTCTACTGATCAACCCAGAGATAGAACTCTTAGCTGCTTCTCCAGCACGGTGTCTGCCTGCATGCTGCCATGTTTCGTGCCATGATGACAATGGACTAAATCTTTGAATGGTGAGCCACCCTCAATGAAGTGTTCTTCTTTATTGCCTTGGTGATAGTGTTTCTTCACAGCAATAGAAACCCTAAGGCAAAGAGGAAGTGTTCTTCTAGAGCCAACCAGGAGTATGGGCACCAGGCACTCTTTCCGAGCAGACAGAGGAGGAGGAAGCCACCATGGACAAGAACCATCTGGCCAGGAGAAACAGCAAGTAACAAGGGACATTATAGCTGGGGAATAAGTTAGTATAGCCCTAGATATGCCCAATCTAGGCATATGACTGATAAATAAAATATCTGGATTGTGTGTCTTTCATACAGGCTTATTAGGATTGAGATCTTAAGTACAGGAAAGTCTTCATTCCTGGAGGTTGGTCTCTGGATTTGATCTTCAGTAATCTCCTAAATGTCCCTGGTGTCCTTTAAAAGATAGTCACCAAGAAATAGCTGTTATGAGCTATTTCTGTACTCAGCACCTTCCTGTAAAGAGAAGTGCTGCGGGTCTGGCCAGTTGGCTCAGTGAGTAGAGGCATTCAGCTCGAGGACCTGAGGATTGCTAAGATCCTCACAGTGGAAGGAGGGAGCTGACTCCCACAAGCTGTCTGCCGACCTCCGCAGTACACTGGCATGCTCACACACAAACGATAAATAAGTAAACTGTAATTTAAAAATACTTTAGGTGCTGGAGAGATGGCTCAGCAGCATTCTCCTCTTGTAGAGGACCTGAGTTCTGTCCACAGTGCCCATGTTGGGTGGCATAGCACCTTCTGTGACTCCAGATCCAGGAGATCAATGCCTCTGGCTTCTTCAGGTACTAAAAAGACATCTTATAGTAAAGACAAACTAGGTTCATTTCTGTTTATGATTTAACCTTCGCTTCTCAAAGATGGGGCTATGTCCTACCTGTCACCTTAATTCCTGTTCCAGGAATGACAACCATGTCTTTGTTTTAGAAAATTGTTTATTATCAACTGGTAACCCTACCTTTGTTTCAGAAGGCTGTTGTGACTCCCCGTTGTCATGACTACCTTATGACCACCTTGCAATCACGACTGTTTCTGAAGGCCCTTATGACTAACTGGGTATGCTTATGTTCTGCTCCTGTAACCCTGTGTATTTTTCCTCCAATCTGGAAACCCCTTACCCTGGGCTAAAAAAACCCCTTGTCTTTCTCAAGTCCAGCACTGATCTCTCCCACCTTGCCAGAGGGGGAGGCAGCCCATGTACACAAATAAAAAAGCTTTCTTAATTAAAGGCTTGCTTTAATTAATTTGACCATGGCGACTTGGGTCAGTAGACCACTGACCCACTCCTTGAATCTCTGGGATTAGCATTCCCTGCACTCATGCACATGTCTACATACATACACATGATTTTAAAATGAAGTAAATCTTTTAAAAACATTTCTTTTTTATTTTAAGTGCATTGGTGTTTTGCCTCATGTATGTCTGTGTGAGGGTGTTGGATACTCACTGGAGTTATAGGCAGTTGTGAGCTGTGGGTGCTGGGAATTGAACCCTGGTCCTCTGGAACAGCATCCAGTCCTCTTAGCTGCTGAGCCATCACTCCAGCCCCATGAAGTAAATCTTTTTTTTTTTTTTTTTTTTTTAGAAAAGTGAAACTGTCATCCCAGCCTACCAGGGGAACAGAAGCCTAGAGAAACTGGGAAGCCTTCATTGGCCTGGAATCTGTATCCAGAACTGTCCCTAGATCCATGGTGTGGAGCAGGGAACCCTGGTCCCCTCAGAAGTCCCAGCCAGGCAGGAAACCATCCTTGCTACTGCTGCTGAGGGGCACAGAGGCACAGTAGGTACACTAGATGCAGAATTAGGCCCCACCATAATTCCTGTTATGTATTCTTGTGGCTAAGACCCTAGGCTACCCTGAAAAGACTTGTTGTATGAGAAGCATCCCAGAGAGGATTTCAGACAACTGTACTAATAGGGTGTAGAGCCTAGGAAAAGTGTGCCCCCAAACAGTACAGGTTCAGCCTTTTAGCTGCTAACAGGCTCTGCCCCACTTCCCCTGGTGAAGAAACATTCTGGATAGATGGCCAGCTTCTGGCAGCATCTCTGTCTCCTGAGAGCCCTGGTGGGGGTGGGGGTGGGGCACCCCTGTCTAGCTGTGTGGACTTCACAGTGGGGCTGCCTCATCGCCTCCTCCCACAGCCTGTGCAGCACGCATCACAATGTCTGTGTCAGCAGCATCACCTCTCCCTTAACACAGCCTGGCAGGCGCTTTGGCTGAGGGGCAACAGGACACAGGTCGGGAGGAAATGTCAGTCGCTTTCTGTGGCAGGAGACCAATGTGCTGCGTGGTAGGCTGGCTTCAGGAAAGGACCAAGCTGCTGGGACGGATTCAGTCACTTCGATTTAGGAAAAGGTGTTCTGAGGTTTTCCGTTCCTTTTTACATCACTCCTGAGGCCTTAAGTCCTTTGTTACTTCTAGTTCTGAACAGGTTTATTTTCAAAATATTGCCCTTGGCTGTTGTGATTTTCATTCAGAGTTGAGTTTAATGAGTTTTCCAGGTGCCTGCCTGTGAAACTGTAGGCCGCAGGAGAGGTAGCGCGCCCCACACAGAGGCACTGTATCTTTAGAAGGATGAGTTCAGTTCACAGCCATGTCTGCTGCAATTATGGATAATTACCATGCCTTGCTGAGAAATCTCCATGGGGTCGGCATAACTGGCTCCCTCCTGGCTTGGAGAGTCACAACCTAATTGTCTACTTAGATTTCAGAGGTGGGTGGGACAGGAAGAATTTACTTGGGCTGTGTGTGTGTGTGTTTCTGTGTCTGTGCGTGTGCGCACAATCAATAAAATTCATTCTAAGTAAAAAGCACCTTTCCAATATACATGGACGCATGTAAGAAGAAATCTTAAAGGTGGTAAGAAAAGTGGAAGAACGGAAGGATTTTAAAAGGGACAGAAATTTAGGCATGGATATACTATGCTCACAAAAAGAGACCCTTGGAATAAATGCTGTCCTTGGCAGGGAAAAGGGCCTATGTCTGGGTCTTTTTAATTTGGCAAATATTATGTTCCTATGTGTTAAGTTCCATATACACCTGGTTTTATTTTAAAATTGTTACTGAACTTATTTATTGTGTGTGTAACACACAGGGAAACTTGTGAAAGTTGGGTTTTTCCTTCTGCTCTGTGGGTCCTAGGGATCTTAGATCATCAGACTTAGTGGCAACACCCTTAACCCCGTCTTAGTTAGGGTTTTACTGCTGTGAACAGACACCATGACCAAGGCAACTCTTTTAAGGACAACATTTAATTGGGGCTGGCTTGCAGGATCAGAGGTTCAGTCCATTATCATCAAGGTGGGCGCGTGAGAGCGTCCAGGCAGCCATGATGTAGGGAGAGCTGAGGGTTCTACTTTTTGTTCCAAAGACAAACAGGAGAAGATTAGCTTCCAGGCAGTTAGGATGAGAGTATTAAAGCCCATGTCCACGGTGACACACCTACTCCAACAAGACCACACTTCCTAATAGTGCCACTCCCTGGGCCAAGCATATTCAAACCATCAGACCCCCCCCCAGTCAACTAAGCCCCAGCTCCATCTTTTTAAAAATTTTTAAATGATTATTTCTTTTGTGGGTACGAGTGTTTTGCTTTGTGGGGACTAAGCAGTGAGTCCCAAACAAATCGAACCACACAGCAGGTCTCACACAGGAGGTTTATTGAGAAGGGAAACAAAGGGGGCCTCTGGGAGAGGGAGGAAAAAGGAGAGAGCGAGCAGGGAGAATGAGGCTTTTCTTAGGCCTGTGGAGCATGTGTAAAGGGACATGTGACAGGGGCCATGGCACGTGTGCAAAGGGACAGGCATGGGAGCAATGCTGTGCCTCTTGGCCCGATAGAGATGACATGTCTCATCACTGGGTCCCTCAAGGGTTGGCTGTGAAGATGCCTGATTGTCGTGAAGTCACTTTTAGCTGTCCATGGATGTGCCCAATTGCCAACATGCTTGCATATGTGTGTGCAGTGTGTACAGACCTGCTGCTCACAAAGGTCAGAAGAGGGCAACAGAGCCCTCGGACTGGAGTTACAGATGGTTGGGAACCACCACGTGGATGCTGCAAACTGAACCTGAGGCAAGCAAGCGCAATCAATGCTCTTAAGCCAGGGACCATGACAAAGACAGCTCTTAGCATACAGAGAATGTCTCATGTTCAATTAGCCATGTATTTGGTAGCCTGTGTCTTCTGGATGGTTGTTTTCAACTTGACACTAAGTCACCTTGGAAGAGGACCCCTCACATGAGGAGTTGCCTCCATCAGATTGGCCTGTGGGCAAGTCTGGGGGACATTTTCTTGATTAATGACTGATGTGGGAGGGCCCAGCCCTCTGTGGCAGTGTGACCCTTGAGCAGGTGTCCTGGGTTGTGTGAGTGATCAAGCTAAGCCAGTGAGTAGCATTTCTCCATGGTCTCTGCTTCTGTCCTTGCCTCTAAGGTTCACCTTAGCCTCCCTTGATGGTCTGTACGCTGTAAGGTGAAATAAACCATTTTCCTCCCCAAGCTGCCTTTGATCAGTGTTTAATACTAGAAACAACGACCTAACTACTGGACCTTGTGTATTTCCATGTGAGCCACATACCCTTGAAAACAGGGTAAAATGAGAGAGGGCCTGCAGAAACAAAACGAGAGGGCATGGGAACACATTTTGGGCCAGGGCAATGGCTCCCAGATCAAACCCAAGTAGGTACATGACAAGGGAAGAGGTTATAGGTAGGAATACAGAAACAGAGACTAGAAATGACAGTGTTGGAAGGAGGTAAGACTTCCACGCAGCGTGAAGTGGAAACTTTTAGCTTCTTTAGAAAGTTAATTATGTCGAATGATGTTTTGCTGGGGCACACAGGTGAAAGGACGATATAGCACATATGTGAAAGGACCTGTGGTAAAGGAGTATAAATATGACCCCACAGACAGTGAGAGATGAGCACTGAGCATTGGTTTGGTTTGCTCTGCCTCATTTTGCTTCGCTAACGATAAGTGTGTATGGTTCGCCTTACATTGAGCTCAACAGCCATTGAGAGAAAATCACCAAAGACCAGCCTGTGAGGTTCTTGCAGTAGCTTGTCGTTTTCGCAGCCTCACCTCAGGCCAGTTGGCGAGCTTTGCAGTTTCTTCAAGATTGAACTACAGCTGCTGGTTCATGCCTGGTGTCTGCCTGCTGATAGGACTGGGCTGTAGCTGCTTGTTCATATATGGTGTCTGCCTGCCTGGAGGACTGGTCTGCAGTTGCTGAGTTGTATTTGGTGTTTGCTACGGGACTGAACTGCTAAGAAAGAAGATCGAGCTCGCCCCCAAAGAGCTATTGCTGAACAGGTCCACTTCCCCCATATCCTAATAACTTTTCTCTTCTACTACCTCTGCTGGGTGGTGGACTAGAGGAGAGAACCCTTATTAAAGTAAGTTGCAAAAAAATTTATGCCTACACAGCATCCAGCGCTCTGCAGGGACCAGACTGGCTTCTGACCAAGCCCCTAGGGCAAGGCTTGACTCTTAGCTGTGTGACCTCAGAATGTTGCTCAGATTCTCCGTGGCTCTGTTCCTAATTTATAGATTTGCTGTGAGGACTTGACTCATTGGGGCGCTTGGCGTATCTGTGTCTATGCAGTGCCTCAGAGCACACTGGGTACCTTCTGTCTTAAATCTCATCCACACGTGCTGGTCCTGGTGGGAGACCAAGCCAAGGGGCAGGGGGAAGGCTTATGATTTAAAGGCAGCAAATGAGACCTGGGGTGAGCCCAGAACAGACTGCAGATCTGCTGGCCTCATCAGGAAGGGATGCCTGGGCCGAGCCTAGGGCCTCCAGACCCCTGTGCTGACTGACTTACCATAACTCACTACCTCACCTACTTGAACCCCACTCACTCTACAACTTCTTTCTCTCCTGCATCCACCAAAGGCTCACTGTCGTGTGAGACCTGGTCTACATGGAACCAGCCTTTGATCCTCTTGTCAAACTTCTTTGTCCCTACAGACCAAAGGGAGAAGAAAAACTAAGGTCTACTATAAGACAGAAGAGTGCCAGAACTGCCCAGCAAGATTATCTTCCAGGGGCAGTCTCTCTCAACCAGAAGCACTGGGCAAATCTCAGTGGGCAAGACCAGAAGAAGCCACATACAAGGTTTACCTTTGAACTGGGAGATGGCAGGGACAGAGAGGCCAGAAGTAGGGGAAGTGAGCAAACATTTACCCAGAAACTTTAGTCTTAATCCTTTTCCCACCATTTTCTGCCAAGTGCCTGCCTCCTTGCAGCCGGGGTGTGTTTATCTGCTTGTTGCAAATTACATGGTAAACACTGATCCCCCCCTGGTTGAGGCAGTTACTGAGTCTCTTTGTTAGATTAATAAGATTACAAGATCTGGGCAGACTTTCAAGTGTTTATCTTCTTGGAGGGTGTGTGTGTGTGTGTGTGTGTGTGTGTGTGTGTGTGTAAGAGAGAGAGAAGAGAGAGAGAGGGAGAGAGAGGGAGAGAGGGAGGGAGGGAGGGAGGGAGGGAGGGAGAGAAGCAAGAGGCTCCACTGGACTCCTGGTGTTGGATCTCTCTTTGTTCAGAGTGTGAAAGAACGAAGAAGGCTCCTGATCCTTGGCCTCAGACAAATTCTAGTCATGAGCCCATATCCCTGGCTTCTTAATCTAATGTTTATGGTCATGCCCACACGGCTTTCTCAACCCTGGCTTCAATGGCCACTTTTGCAATGACTGGCTTCCTTCATGATTCCACAACGAGTGGCCAGACTGTCCTTTGGCTTGTATCTAAAATAATTTCATCAAGGCCTACCCAATGACATTCTGTAATACAAATTACATCCTGCCGACTCATTACGTTATGTTTTGAGTAGTGCAACTCCCTAGCAAACGCAAGCCACTTCTACCTTGGCCTGGCAAGAGAACATAGCCCCAGGTGTCACTGGACTGGCCCTACTTGCAAATATTTACAAAATTCCATTCTCCTTCAAACCTCTCCCCCTATATTCTTGGTGGTGGCTATGCATAGTGTGAATTTGTGCATGCATCTTGAAGGCTTTACGGCCAGTCAAGTCTAGGGACTTTTAGGAGTCTCCAAATACTGTATGAAGCATCTTCCCTCCTACCAGAAGCTCTCTGATACCACGCCAGCTGTAGTCTCTCCGATCAGAGCCAGTGGTCTTGAGGGACCATGTCAGAGCAGAGTACCATTCTAGACCAGTGGTTCTCAACCTTCCTAATGTTGCAACCCTTTAATACAGCTCCTCATGCTCTGGTGACCCCAACAATAAATAATTTCACTGCTACCTTATAATTTTGCTACGGTTGTGAATTGTAACATAAATATCTGATAATCAGGATATCTGATACATGACCTCAAAGAGGTCAAGACTCACAGGTTGAGAACCTCTGCTCTAGGGTTAAGGTACTTAGTTTTGTCTGAGTGGTTTCAAATGGGTGAGGGTGGGCACTTCAGAGCCTTTGAGATCAGCGCAGGAGGAAGCTGGAGGCAAAGTGATTGGTCACAGATTGTGATAGCTATCTGGTGAAGCCATAGGTGATCGAACTTGAGTCATGGAATAGAAATCTTAAAGGGCAAGACAGACACACAAACAGTTGAGACTCTTCCCCATTCTCCCCCACCCCCATCTTCTATTTTTAGGTCAAAGAAATTTCTCAACTGAAAGGCTTCTCCAGCTGTGGCAACTCAAGCCACCAGACCTTCTTTTCCACTGTCTCCTCTGTCTTCAGGGCTTCTTCACCCCCACCTACCCACTCATCTGGGCCACATCTGTTCAGCTTCCAAAGCTTTGCCAACATCCAAGCAGCTCTCCATGGCTGCCGGTATGATACAGTGCACGACTTCACCTGTGCATACCTGGGTGTCTGGTGCACGCTTCCACTGTCGCTGTGCATTTGCCTCTTCTGGGAGACACTGAGAAATAGCTGAGGATAGTTCCATCTTTGTGTTCCTGTGCCCAAGGCAATACGCAGCGCACAGTAAGCAGGAAGTCAGGCTAACAAATATACGCATGAATGAACGCATACATGAACGCACGCACAAAGCAGCGGACGCATGAGTGAGTATGTGAACAAGTGTCCCCGGGAAGATTTCCTCTCCCTCTTTTGCAGCCACCGGGGAGATGACAGCCTTACACTTGTTAGCTTTGCTTTCAGACCGTGTGCACTGTCCCGAGAATGCTTATAAATGAAACTTCATTTTTGGAAAATTAATGAGCATCTCATTTGGCAAGGTGGCAAGTTTGAAATGCTCCACATGAGCAAAAAATATTTGGATGTAAGGGAAAGGTAAGGCTAAGGAAAGGCATGTGATCTGGGGCTACCGGTTTACAGTGGTTGGTCTCTTGATCGTCATTGTGGATACAGATAATCCCAAGTCTGGGGACCAGAGGCTTGTCACAAGTGACCTTGGAATACATTTGTATTTCACCTCCTCTCCTGAAAGGAGCCAATGGGGAGAGGCTTTGGAATTGGTAAGGAACACGAGGAAAGAAAGAGACATGTTATTATTCTGCCTCAATGATAAAATGTTGCCTTGAGAATTCAGTGCTAGCTTCCCCTGTTCTCCTGAAGAAGGAATATTCTAATATTACGTGCCTTTCTTCCACTTACTAAGGACTACATTAATTAGGAAACATTTTCTGAAATGCAAAATGAAGCCTCTGAGTAAGCACAATTCTTTGCAGAGAGTAGGAAGTCAAGCAGCCCTACCCTCAGATGTGAAGCCATCTGTGATTTCAGAACAAGCGGTTTTGCTAGCTGGAGGTGGTACGCTGTTGTGAAATGCTAAATTAAATACCACGACACATTATTATGGCTTCAAAAAGTAGTTACAGGCTTCAATAAGCACACTTTTATCACAAGAACACACAACCTAAAGCCAAAATAGTTCAGTTTAGCATGCCAAAAATCTGCTCACCCCATACATTGTTAGAAAGAGCAGTGGGAGAAGGCATCCGGAATTTGCTACCATTTCACTCGATGGTAGCCAACATCTCCTATCTTCTTTGGCAGGGAGGCCATTTTTCTATGCTGTATTTTGCACACAGAAATCTGCATACAGTGATTTGCATACCAAAACCCACATTTGTAAAAGAAACTGTTTGCAGGCAAGCCAGGGGGATAGGGTTGCCACCATTGGCTTCTGTGTACAACACCCCAGGTTGTTTGCCTTTCATTCTCCTCTGTGCTGCCCCCCCCAACACAAAGCATTACATACTTTATGAGGCATTAAAAATTAAGGCAAATGTATCCTGTGTATTTCCACAAACCACTCTAACAATAACAACACAGGCAGAATCATTCCTGCCAACAGCCTGTCCATTGTTCACTAAAAGGCTTGTAACGATAACTCTAAGATCCACAATATATTCACATTTTATTGTATATCATTTTAAATATAACCTGTCTTCAGGGCAGGTGTTGTGATACTCGGTTTTATATAGGGGGAAACTGAGACAAGCTAGGAATAGCATGGCCAGGTTTGGAAGCATGGTCTGAGGGCTCAGCCCTCTCCACCCTCTTTTGTCCCTACCGTCACCTTCTTTCTCTATGCTACACACTGTTGCTCCCACCACCACTTTGGCTGACTCAACCAGTCTGAGGTGGGGTTCCATGCTGGGAGAAGGGTACCACTTTTCCTTTCCCAGCATTTTTTTTTTTGACCGGAGCTGGGAAGCATGACCAGACCCAAAGCTCAGTGAAGGTGTCTCATAAGTTAATCCACTTATGAGCACACCGAGGTGAATGGGCAAGTGGCTTAGGATGAAAATAACGGTGTCAAGAGAGCAGGATGGGTGGTTACACAAAGGCCGCACGTGGTCATTGAGATGCAGCGGAAGTCTCGGGCCAAGTGCGCATGCGCCTCAGCGCCCGTCCAGCTGTGCTCTCAGAAACATAGCACTGTCTGTTTGGGCTTAATTATAATGCTACTTAAAGAGACCTTATCAGTAGCAAGTCAGATACTCTGTGCACTTCATAAAGAAAAGTCGGTAGTGGTTCTTTTAAATTGGTTTATCTGATGAGTACTTTAGATTTTTCCAGTATACCGCATTTGAAAGAAATTAGCCGTTTCTGCAAAGAAGATAGAGGACAGATGGAAAAGGCCATGAAAGCTTGCAAAAAAAAAAAAAAAAAAAACGGGATTATAAACGTTTGCTTTCTTTAAAGATGTCCCTTTGTTTTTGTGTTTTTCTCTCTTAATCTCCATTTTCAAGCACAAAACTAAACTAACCTTTAGTCATATTCACATTTAATCAGACGGGCATTATCTGTAGGGTAGCAGCTCTGAGACCTTCCAATATACTAGCTGCTGTCAGAGACCGCTCTTGCTGATGCTTTCAGTAATGCATTCCATTTGATGTGATCTGCAACAGCTCAGTCTTTCGTCTTTCGGCATGTTCCAGCCTGAAAACCCTGAATGCGTTAACGGACTGTGAAGGATTCTCAAAGCAGACTCATCAGGAGAAGCTTGGCCTTGTTGCTAACAATTTGACCATAGCTAATCTCCTGATCCTCAGTTCCCTCACTTGTTAAATAACATAAATGTCCTGCTGCTGCCTGCCTGCCCGATGACCATGTCTGTCTTGTTCCTCATTAGGGACGATGATAAGCAGAATTCCTGTTTTGATCAGATCATCAGATGAGTGTCACACAGGGCTAGTGAGTGATCCCTATTGGTAATGGTGATGTTACAGGAAGTCACATGACTGAACCATGGCCAGTGAACCTGAAGGGAAAAGCTTCCGAGAAATATTTTTCTCTCTGGTAAGAGAGATACACTGATAGAAAGCCCCTGGGCCTTTGTCCCCTGGCTTCTGATGGAATTATTGGTACATGATATCGTATGACATCCATCTTAAGGACATGAGAGGACATTGTTACACTAAAGATGACAGGGCAGAAGGACCAAAGTGCCTTGGCCTCAGGAAGCAATCTATCTACCTAAGTCTTCCTTGTCCACCATCTCCAGATCCCTTAACAGAGAGATCTCTAACAATAAAGAGCTTTGTGGTTTAATCTGCTGTACAGTGGGTTTTATACTGCTCATGGTCCTAATATAGATGGACACCAGCCTCACACAATGGCTAAACTGTATTAAGAAGCTGATTACAATGATGTCTGGCATAGTAAGGAACTGTTGGAAATATCAGTGACCGCACTCATCAAACATGGGCAGTTATTTAAAAGGAAATTTCAAAATACAACGGGGGTAAGGGAGATGAATGGGACCCAGTGTTAATACCCAACAGCTTTATGTTCTTAGTGGAGAGGAGATACTGATGGAGACACCATCCTTGCAGCTCTTGCTTTCTTCCTGGGAAGAATTTCAGCCAGGTCACAAGATGCCAGAGATGAAAAACCTGTGGTCCTCTGCCATGCTTCCATCCACTCTCATTGAACAGCCGCCCTCAGCAGCCCAACTCAGTTTGACAGCCGCCTGTGTATATCAGCCTGTCAAGGTTCAGAGTGCTGCCACCCAAAAAGTAAGATAGGAACAAGGCTTGGTAGCTCATGCCTACCATCGCAGGGCCCAGGAAACTGAGGCAGAAGGATTGCTAGGAGTTTGAGGCCAACCTGGGCTACACAGTGAGTTTCAGACCAGGCTGCGGTACAGAGTGAGAACATGTCTCAAAACACCCAAGAAGTTGTGGAGACAGGTTGGAGTGCTCGCCATGAGGTGTGAGGACCTGGATTTTGTCACCAGCGCCGTGTAAGAAGCAGGGTATGGCGGTATGCATTTGGAACCCCAGTACACGACATCAGAGACAAGAGGATCCCTGGGGCTCACTGACCAGCCAGACTAGTGATCCCCAGGTCCAAGTGAGAGATCCTATCTCAAAATAAAGCACCCAAGGGTTGACCTCTGGAATTCACCTGTATGTGCACACATTGCTGTGTTTTATAAAAAAAATATGTTTGGTGGATGTGTAGTCAGTTAGGGGGAAAGGGTACCTCCTTGGGCCCAAGCTGAGGTATCCCTTCCCCCTGAGGGACCAGCCACATTACAGTATAGTATAGAATAGAGTTTATTCAGGGCATGGGGAGGGGAGTAGAGAGGATAGTAGAGACAGAGAAAGGCAGACAGAGAGAGGCACATGGAGAGAGAAGGCAGAGGAGATTGGGAAGGGAGCAGGAGGGAAAGGACAGAGGGAAAGCAAGAAGGCAAGAGAGCAAGAGAGAGAGGAGGGGGCAAGCAGCCCCTCCTTTAGTGAGTCAGGCCTACCTGGCTGTTGCCAGGTAACTGTGATGCGGAGCTTAGTCAAAATGCTAACACACATATGTACCTCTGCACACACACATGGGTATGCACACAAAGAAGAAAAAGTCTAAGACTGAGGGCATTGCTCGGTGTTATAACATATGCCTATCTTGTAAGAGGTTCTGGGTTTGATCCTCAGTAACAGACTGCAAGGAAGGAGAGAACAACAAATTGGGAAATTTATTTGGACGCAGACTGCCATTTCAGATCACTGTGGTAACTCACAGGACTATGGACACAAATAGAATGCTGATTTTTGAAATCGGCCCATTAAGACACAAAGTGGACCACTGTGAGGTGTTGTGTGATGCACACTGCAAGTACAGTGCTGTAGAGTTGCTGTGTACGTTGTTTTCTGTAGATGTGATAAAGTGCCATGGCCAAAAGCAACCTGTGAAAGAAGGGATTTATTTTATCTTTTGATTCCAAGGGAAGAGTCGGTCATAGCAGGGGAGGCACAGCAGCAGGTAGCCAGAGCAGGAAGCTGAGAGAACACATCTTTAATTACAAACTTGAAACAGAAAGGGAAGCACAGTGGGGCAAGGCTATGCTCTCAAAGCCCACCCCCAGTGGCATACTTCCTCCATGAGGCTGCACCTTCTGAAGGTTCATAGCCTCCTCAGTCAACACCGTCAATTGGGGGATCAAGTGTTCAAATGCTTGAGCCTATGGGAGACGTTTCTCATGGAAACCACCGTAGTAGATTCTCAATAAATCCTCTTAGTGTGAATCAGACTTTTTGTCTTCACTTCATGTTAGTGAAGAGATCAGTGGCAAACAACCAGCCCGGGTATCACACACACGAACACGCTCAATGTCACAGTGCTCACCTCTAGGGGCAGCCCACACGCTGCTGAAAGAAAGCCTTCCATCTCCATGGCTACAGGTCTATACAGTGAGCACTGGCTTTTGTTAATTAACAGTAGCCTTGGGGCTTTCCCAGTCTCTAAGTTAGTAACCATATTTAGTATGTCTGTTATTAAAAAGGAAGTAATACAAATTAATCAGGAATTGTAAATGAAGAGAACGTACCTCATAGCCAAGTGAACAAAACCACCAAGTCCTAAGACTTTGACTACCTCAGACTTCACTGTACGCTAGCTGCGTACCTGCTTTGTTTAAGTCCCCCTGCCGCTCTCTCCTTCTTTACAATAAAGGGCAAAATTAGCAGTTGCCTGAACCCGTACTGTGAAGTGATTCTCCAAAATTGATGATCTCTGCATAGTAGGGAACATGATATCATTCCTTCCTCAGAGGCAATTTCCACCCCTTAGCGCACAGTGGATTTTAACACTGATTTGTATGGCATTTAGCGTTCTCTGTCAGAGTCAGCAGTTTACTCTTGCAGCTGTGGTCTTAACTTGATTGAGGAAGATGGAGGTAGGAGTTGCAGGAGATTTTAGTGTACTAACAGCAGTTGGCATCGCCGATTCCAGAACACATTCATTCTCCCACCCCAAGAAACCCTGTACCTACTTGCTGCCATCCACTGTCCCTCCCTCCCTCCTTCCCTCCCTCCCTCCCTCCTTCCCTCCCTCCCTCCCTCCCTTCTGCTCTCCCATTGCTGCCCACCATTCTTCTTCTTCAACAATGCATTGTCTATTTGTATGGCTTTCCCTGATCAGGAAATTTTCCATAAATGGAATCATGCCATATGTGCTGAATCCTGCATAATGATTTCAACATTCACCCATGAGGTAGCATGTGTTTTCATTATATTTTTAAAAATAATGCTTTTGTTTCAACAACATTCTACTGTTCAGGTTTATGACATTTTTTTTAACCCATTAGTTGGTGAGTATATAAGTAGTTTCTTTAGGGCTACTGTGAGCAACATGTCTTGTGATTTATTTTTTCAGATTTATTTTATGTACATGAGCACACAGTCACTGTCTTCAGGCATACCAGAAGAGGACATCAGATCTTATTACAGATGGTTGTGAGTCACCATGTGGTTGCTGGGAATTGAACTCAGGACTCCTGGACGAGCAGTCAGTTCTCTTAATTGCTTAGGCATCTCTCCAGCCCTGGTGTCTACAACCTTATAACACTAGATTTCTTTGTAGCACCTTGCAGAATTGCAATGTATTTTCCATATACTAAAAGCTATTTATAAGAGCAAGGCCATATATTATGTGCCTCACAAAAACCCTTCAACCTAGCCAGTGCTTGGCTTCTAGACACTAGTCAGTGGTAGGGCATAGGCAGAATTACCAAAATGTTTCTAGACATTTAAGGTCGTAACAGTTCTTAAACTAGTCTAACCAAAGCAGACATATGCCCACACACAAAGCTCTCTTCACATTGTTACCCACCTCCCTTGTACCCATCCCTGTTACCCAGATCATAGGATTCAGGGAAACTGAGACTCTACTAAATGGCATTACAGTTTGAATATCCTTTTTACAATTCTTTGTCCATAACGTAAAATAGAACTGATCTTTTAGATCACACAAGACAAGCATGCTGTAGTCTAACGGTGGCACACAAAATGTGATCTTCTGGCTGCGGTGATTGTTCTTGGCTTTGAAGAAAGCGCCAAAGAGACGCTTTCCAGAGAGCCTCTTGTGCGGTAAGAAAAGATATTCACAACATGAATACTTTGATCCTTCTCAGTCTGTACCATGTGGTATTAGAATATAAATATGGCCTTTGTTTTTGAGGTTTTTTTCCTCCTCCCTTGATGCACTTCTCAAAGGACAGATCAGGGGACGAGATTACAGCTTTCTATCATGAAATTAATTTTGTATACTTGAGAAAGAGACTTTAATCACCACCTGGGGGAAAGATAAATAGCCTAATCCGGTTTCCTAGCTATAGGAACCAAAGCTCAGAGGAGGAAAAAAAGAATGTGACAGAACAAAGTCTCTTGTTGAAACTGTACATACATGTAAATGCACACACATACACACACAGAGGCATACACATGTGTGCACACACATAAACACATGCATGCTTGCACATGCACATACATGTGTACACACAAATATGCATACACACATGAACACATGCATATGCGCATGCGCGCACGCACACGCACACACACACACACACACACACACACACACACACACACTAAAAGCACTGTGTTTATATAGTCCCTTCAAGTTAGGCCTCAGATACCAACCATGCATGGAAATAAATATTACACTAAATAGCTCACAGTTTAATTTTTTTGTGTGCTGTGTATGCATGTGTGTGTGTGTGCTGGGGAGAGAAGCTAGGGCTTCATACATGCTAGACAGACACCCTACTTCTAAGCCACCTCCCTAGCCCTCTTTTTGCCTTTTTATTTTGGGGCAGGATCTCATTGAGATCCCAGGCTGGCCTGCAATTTACTCTGTAGCCCTGGCAGCATTCAAACTCAAGAGTGCTCCTGCCTCCGCCTCCTGAGTAGTACAGACTCATCAGTTTGACCACTTGTAAGCAGTTACTCTGCAGGCTTTCCAAAGTTAGAACATCTTTCAACCGGTACATGACAGCACAAGTTCACATTGCATTCAGAGATAATTTTGAGACTGGTGTCTTATTTTCATTTCATGATAAATACTCTGACAAAAAATTTAGGAAAGAAAGGGTTTGTCTTTATGTTCAGCTTACTTTCTTTCATTCATATATATATCTATCTCCCAGGACCCAAGTGATTAACATTATTAAGACATTCTGCTAGTCGTGCTCAGTGTAGGCAGCCCTCCTTGGGAATCTCTTCTCGGGTAATTCTAGACTGTGTCACATTGCCAATTAAAACCAACCATCACAGGTGGACAGTGGCGGCACAGGCCTTTAATCCCAGTACTCGAGAGGCAGAACAAACTTCAACATGGCATATTCTAGTCTGCCACATGGGCAAAGTAAAACAGTGAATGGAAGCAAGCTCATGCTCTCTTTAAATGACTTGTTCTCTTCGTCGTCAGCTCTCCAGGACATTATTTCAACAGACATTTGCAAATCACCAGTTAAAACCAACTAACTAGAACTTCATAGACTGAGTCTGAAAATCCCTGCCCCAATCCTGTAAGCTACCTTGCTGGTCACATTCACCACAGCCACGACCACACCACGAAACTTGCCTTCGATGATATGCATCCACACAGACACAATGCTCACAATGACAACGACCCTTGTTACCCGAAGAACAATCATGAAACCTCACAGACCAATACAAGTGATCCCTTGTGTCTTACAATTCAAAGATTTTGGAGCTATCTCTCAAATTATATTACCAGTACAGAAGTCCTTTAATAATAATTATTGAGCAAAGTAACTCCATGCAAACGCGTTATCAAACAACTGTGGACAGAGTGTATATCATGTTCTTGCAAAGCTGAATCTGTGTGATTAATCTTCATTAAATTTATTGTTTCTTACTGAGAACTTCTGAACAAACTTGCCCACTAGCTCCTTAAAGAACACTCCAGAAGGCCAGGCAACGAAGGCACACACTTTTAATCCCAGCATTTAGGAGGCAGAGGTATGTCTCTATGAGTTCAAGGCCAGCCTGGTCTACAGAGAGAGAATTCCAGAACACCCTGTCTCAAAACAAAGCCAGAGAGAGAGAGAGAGAGAGAGAGAGCACTTACGAGAGAGCATTGCTGTGCCTTCCCGACAGACCACAAGCCTCCTTACCACACACAGCAGAAGCAATGACTCCGAGGCACTGGCCTTTCTTCTCAGGTTCTATGTTGTCCAAAAGGCACAGTCAAATTGAGACACTTTTCTGGGCGGAGACCCAGCATGTCAGTGACCTTCTGCATGCTGGCATGCAGGTTGCCAGACGCGCTACATCCCTAGCCCACACTGGCTAACTTCTTTAAACCATGAGTTTACTATTGCAAAGTTAAAACATTAACATATTCAAAATTTGTATTCTAATACAAACTTTCATGGCAGCCATGTAACAATGAAGCAAATACTATAAAATATCAGGTTGGGGTTTATTTCTTATTCATATTTCCAAATATCTCTAATTCATAGACTTGCTGATTTTACGATTTTCTCAACCAGAGCTGGGAAGGTTATAAAGAATTACAAGTACCTCCCAACCTCAACACATCTTATCTCAAGCACGAGATCTCTGAAACACCTACCAAATTAATAGTACTTAACTACATGAAACGTGATAGTTTCTTTCCCAAGGCAGCCAAACCATTCTTTAATATTTAACAAAAAAAAAGTTGAAATTTTTATTTAAGTTGTCAGGGTGGTATGTCTGCCTTCTTTGGATGTCGGACTGTTGAAAGCTGAGTTACACAAAAGGAGTCTTTGGAGAGCAGAGGCGTTACATATTCATTCCCAGAGACCGCCCTTCATCTCCTTTTTGCTTTACAGATTGATCCAATTTTTGTGCTTCCCGGAGAGCGCTGGGTTCTAATCAGCAACATCAGGAAGACCTGGAACAAAGCAAGATGAGAAACTGCAGAGCCCCTCAGGCCTCCAAAGCGGCAAGCGAAGCCCGCTGGCCTGTCTATCAGTACAAAAGACGCTCAAGCTGTTCATAGTTTTTACCTAGACAGACAGGAACAAGAAACACTAGAGGAGTCGAAGAATAGGCGCAGCTTCCGAGCGGACCCTGGACCAGAACTTCACATTGCTCCTGTCTCATGCGGTTGTGCTGACCTCCACACCTCATTTGTGGGCTCTGCAAGGCCCCTTGGGTAAGAGATGCAAAAGAGAGGCTAAATTTCTCAAGACCGCTTTCATCCCACGGTCCCCCCCTTTTATGGACACTTTACAGGACTCATCCCCCCCTTCAAGCCAGTAGGCTAAAGCCACTGTGCCAGTGTCCCAAATATGACTCAGCCCCCAAAATGACACATTTGCAGTTTTCTTAGACAGCCGAAAAGGAGCCAGTATTTATTTTGTTATTTTTATATTTCTGGAGAATTTCATATGTAAATACTGTACATATACAACTTCCACCTCACTCTGTCTCCACTTTTTCTCCCTGTGTCCCCCATACTCCCTCTCAAAGAGTACATGCAACTAAGACAGCGAACACACTAATATTTGAGGCACTGGCAGACAATCCCCCACTTAATGAAAATCCAGAGCTGTGTGGCAGCAGGAACCCACACATCCATGCCTACTTCTGATTCATTGGAAATCTGGGCACGCACAGCGGCAGGGTGAGGCAGGTTGAAACACATACACGCTGACTGAGTCGATAGGTCACTGCAGGGCTGTTGGGGTGCCATTCCAGATGATGAGGGCCCTTCCACAGGTCTGCCAGGGAGACATGACCAGGTATAGGGCAAAGAGGCTGGGTACAGGCAGGAACAGCCCCACCTAGGCCAGTCCTGCCCTTGTCAATGCAAGGCACATCTTAAAGACCCTGTAAAAGCTGAATGAACTCTAGAGGCACACTGTTCACCTGCAGTCAGTCCAAATCAACCATCTTACCCAGGCCTGTCCCTGCCACCCCTCTGGCTCTGCCACTTTGTTAGCACACACAGTGCCTTCAGAAGGAAGCCCTGAACAAATCTTTACCACACGGCCAGAGTGTGTGTGGGGTGAGACCCTGCGGTGAGGACATCAGGCAAAGCCAAAGTATAAGTGGCCAGCAGTACTCTGAGTTTTCCCTTAGGACTGCCCCTACCTGCCAGGCCAGGCTTTGTCCCTTCACAACGCCTGGTGATGAGTGGAACCCCTCCCACCCCCTTCTCCTTCCTTGGCCAATGTTAGTTGGGTCTTAGATCTCACCATGGGCAGTAGGTAGGGTTTTCTGTACCCAAAGAGGCTTTTATCCAGCTGATTGCCTAATCCTCCGTAAAAATGCTAATAAAATAAACCAAGAAATACAGACACAAGTAGACACAAGAATAAGCAAGTACGTAGAGGAGGAAGTTAATGACTGGGTGAAGAGACTCCATGCACTGTTCCCTAGAGGCCTCTCTACAGGCTTCATTCAACTCTTCTTCCTAGAGGAATTGGTCGTCTCTATAGCAACAGAGTTCTATCAACAGAAGGGGCAGAGAGATGGGAACAGGCCCTGGTGGCCCAGCCCGGTGTTTTCAGCTTTCTAAGAACACTCTTGTATAGGGAGGATGTAGGATACATGGAGGTGCTCCCTCAGTTGGGATGGGTGGGAGCGCTAATTACTGTCACCCATTGGGTATTTTTCACTGTTTGGTGTCCCTGGCATGGTTTTGGAGCACACTGAAGTAGAAAGTCCTCCTTTCCCCTCAAACTCTCGGTCTCACAGGAGCTCAGGACTCCAGGGGCAAAAGATAGCATAGGCAACTCATTTCTTCACTCACCATGTGCCCCTACCCGTACAAGGCACCAGGCACATTTCTGTTTACTTCCTGACAAGGATCCTGGATGTTGGAACCCAGGGTCTCAGCAGAACTGGGCACGCACTCTACAGCTGAGCTGTAGTCTCAGCCCTAAACAATAAGGGCTCCACCCCCCCAAAAAGTTAAAATTAGAATAACATAGCAATTTGAATAGTGTTCTACCTGAACAAGAGTGGGTAACCAGTTCTGTCCGATGACGTCAATGCACTTCCGAAGAGTGACAGTGACACTGGTGGCCCTGAAGGCAAGGGTGTCAGTCGAATAAGGAAGAAGGACAAGTAACACAAGGTGGAGGGAAATGTCCATGCATGACCTGATTATAGGCGAATCATTCATTGAGATTCAAGGAGATGCAAACGAGAACTTCAAATTTGGGAGGATTTAATGTCTTCTTCAGGACTTTGATTTTTTTTTTTCCTCTTGTTGGTGAACACACTAATCTGTTTCAGGATCACCTGGAATGTTCATTAAAATCCCAGGTCACAGCTACATGTGGTGGCACACACCTTTAAGTCCCAGCACTCAGGAGGCAGAGGCAATCGTATTTCTGAGTTCGAGGCCAGCCTGGTCTACATAGCAAATTCCAGGTCAACCAGGCCTACATAGTGAGAGCCTGACTCAAAAGCTAAAAATTAAATAAAAATCCAAGATCACACTCCAAATCTCTGGCTGATAATTTCTTGATGTCAGATTTGAGATTTAATATTCTCCTTGGTGGATCCCTCGTTAAACTTCAAAGTGTGGAAACTGACGTATATGGCGGTAAGGGAGGAGCTAAGTATTTACTGAGAGGTGTACTATGAAAGATGGAGTCGCTGATGTGCGAGCTTCTGATCCTATGTTGACAAGCAATAAGTGGAGTCGTTGTGGGCAAGCATGCTTTGTCATCTCAGCCATGTGGCGTGCTTGCGTGTTCTGTCATCACAGCCACGTGGCATGCTTTATCACCCACTAACACTCTCCATCCTCGTCTATTTTCAGCTGTTTCCTGAGGTGGAGTGATCTATAATAAATGGAAATTCATTTGGCTCATGATTCTGGAAGCCAGGAAGTTCACGAGCCTGGTTCTTCCATCTAACAGGGCCCTGCTTGCTGAGTCCCCATCGTAGAAGACAGAGAAAAAAAACAAGTGAGTAGAGAGAGATTTACCATTACAGCATTTCACGCAGAGCATGAGCCCACTCTTGCATTCTCAACGTTAACCTGTTACGCTGTCCTGTGTTCTTCTTACTGATACGAATGGATAAGTTAAGCAGACCTTTCCTTCCACAAACCCAGACTATTTTTTTTTTTCTCCAGAGACAGGATTTTTCTGTGTAGCTCTGCTGTTCTGGAACTCACTCTGTAGATCAACCTGGCCTTGAACTCAGAGATCCACCTGCTTCTGTCTCCCGAGTGTTGAGATTAAAGGTATGTGCTACCATGCTTGACTAATCTAAACTTTCATGTAAAGGGGAGAGAGAAAATGTATTTGTTCATTCACTCAGTAGATTTTCATTAACACAGTAAACTCAAGCAGTGACTGAACCCTCCACTATGAAGGCCTATGCTACTCAAAATTAAGATAAATTTTTTTTTAAAAAAAATATGGAAACACACGAAAGATATTGAAATTAATGAATTTAAGTTCTTAAGGGGGAGATGACTCTGTGCATTGACACTGGGAACCCATGTCTATTTACACTTCTTTTTTTTTTTTTAAAGATTTATTTATTTATTTTATTTATGAGTACACTTTATTTTATTTATGAGTACACTGTCGCTGGCTGTCTTCGGACACACCAGAAGACAGCCAGAGAAGAGGGCATCCAATCTCATTACGGATGGTTGTGAGCCACCATGTGGTTGCTGGGATTTGAACTCAGGACCTCTGGAAGAGCAGTCAATGCTCTTAACCACTAAGCCATCTCTCCAGCCCCCTTTACACTTCTTTTTATAGTTGTTTTTATTAAATTTACCTGTTTTACATGCACGTGTATGTATGCATGCATGCATGTACAGACAGAGACAGAGACAGAGAGATGCCTGAGCACATGGCACAGAGCAGTGGTTTCTCTCCTTCTACTGTGTAGGTTTCAGGGATCGAATGCAGGTCATCAATTCTTGGCAGCAAATGCATCTACTTGCCAAGCCATCTTCTGAGTATGGTTTGAGACTGTAAGTCTGCTGCGGACTTTGTTCCAGCACTGACGTATTAGTTATTTTTCTCACTTTGTGGACAGAATACCTGATAGAAACAACTTAAGGGATAGAGGATTTGTTGTTGCTGCTGCTGCTGCTGCTGCTGTTGTACTTATGGTTTAAGGAGGATGCTACCCATCATGGCAGGAGGCCTGGCAGCAGAGCATGAAGTGGCTGGTCACATTGCATCAGGAAGTAGAGAGAGATGAAGGCTGGTGGTTATGGTTATTTGCATTTGCTTTGATTTATACATTTTGCCAGTTTATCTGTACACCGCATGCATGCAGTACCCACCGGGGCCAGAAGAGGACAGCAATCCTCTGAAACTGGAGTTACAGGTCCCCTGGAAGAGCAGCCAGCACTCTTCACTGAACCATCTCTCCAGCCATGTGATGCATAGTTTCAATTGTCAACTTAACAGTCTAGACTCTCTTAGGAAGAGAGCTTCAGTGAGGGACTATGTAGAGCAAGTTGGCCTCTGGGTATATCTGTGGGGGTTGTCTTGATGTTGGGGTCTGAGAGTCACTCCACAAACCACAGGAACGCTGATCTCAGACAAGGATGGTTTATTGAATGCACAGCCTAATGCTGATTGAATCAGGGATGAAGCTCAGGGATGAATTATCTGAGCTACGACAACAAATATTTCTCAGGACAGGCTTATAAAGGAAAAAAAAAACCCACAAACATCGGAAGTGCTGCCCAGTGGTCGGCTCTGATTCAAGCCAGTTTAGACAGAACAATTCATATTGACTTTTGGCTTGATGGGTCCTACGTAAAGCTTTGTGGAGTGTCTTAAGATTAATAAGCCTTAGATAGAACATACTGAACATAACAGGAGATGTGGTCAGCATGACCCTGCTCTGTGTTAAGTTAATTTTCTGTGTCAGTTTTGGCAGGCATATTACAGCAATAATATGAAATAGCTGGAAGGCATGGAACAAAATGGCTACAGCTATGCTGGGGGCAGGGAAGACACCAACTCTGGATTACACTAATTAATGTGGGAAGCACCATTCTCGGGGCTGAGTCCTGAACTGTTTATGAGTGGAGAGAGAGATCTGGGTGGTAAGTGGGGGTATTTTTACCAGTAACAGAAATGAAACTAATACAGCTGACTTTTCACCCTGCCGCCACTCTGTCTCTCTCTGTGCCCCTCTCCTTCTCAGGTTTTTTTTTTTTTTTTTCGAGACAGGGTTTCCCTGTGTATCCCTGGCTGTCCTGAAACTAACTCTGTAGACCACACTGGCAGTGAACTCAGAGATCCATCTGCCCCTGCCTCCCGAGTGTTGGGATTAAAGGCGTGCGCCACCACCACTGGGATGTGTTACTAGATTTTTTTTTTAATGGAGATTTTTGTGTGCTCACATATTGCTGTTTCTGTCTTTGGGTGGGATTATTCTGCAAAGTTGGGTGCTTCCTTCTCTGAGGTTGAATGGACTTAAATCTGTTCTTTTTTACACGACAAGCAAATTGTGGCTTCTTGTAATATCAGTAGGCTCTGGGTGTAAACACTATCCTAGAGGTGCAAGCCACTCTAAGCTAGGTCTGAACACACTGTGCTGTGCGCCCTCCACACTGGTTGAGCAGATGTCTCAGGAAGGTTCTTGAAGATACTTATTTACGTGGCCCCCTTTCTTGAGAGAAGTCTGCATGCTTCATCAGTGTTGTGTCTGCAGCGGCTTCATGCTTTCCCCCTTTTCTAGTCAGTCTGGGATCACAGCCCATGGGATCTCACACCCATAGGGAGGGACTCTTCCTTCAGTTAAACCTCCTTGGAAACTCAGACACCTATACATGTGTTTCCTGGTGATTCCAAGTCCAGTTTAGTTGACAATGAAGATTCTAACAACTGATTTGCTCACTCTTACACCAACAGACATCTGACTTTTTAAATTAAGGTTTATTTTATTTTTATGCATATATGTGCTTTGTGTTTATGTTTGTGAGTGCACAAATCTGGGTCCCCTGGAAAAGTTCCTAACAGCTGAGCCATCTCTCCAGCCCTGGGGCATCTAATATTTTAATGCTATTTGACACTAATTACTTGGAGTTAGTATTAGAGGATATTGGTTAAAGGCCCAGTTTCTTAAGACTGTGCCCATTTCAGACACCAATAATGAGTTCAGGTTCTCTGACCTACTGATTCTCACAATCTCTTCCACTGGGGATTAAGGCCAAATATAACAAAAGATGTTCCTATCATCATATCACTGAAAAAAATAGTGGTTTGGGCTGGACCATTCGATAGTTAATAGTTCTGTTATTGCAGAGGACCTGAATTTGGTTTCTTATGTCAAGTGACTAACAAACATGTAATTCCAGCTCAGGAGGAATCTGACACCACCCCCAGGGGCATCTGCACTCACATGCCTATATCCACACATGCACGTGATAGAAGTAAAGCAATTTTAAGGGGTTTTGGGGACCCTGTGCCAGGAGCCAGGAAGGTCAGATATATACCGTTTCAGAATGTCACAGACACTATGATACAGCAGAAAACGTCATGCAGCTTTGGACACTTTTTTCCACTATCTGTGTAGCCTTAGACGCGTTATTTAGCTTCTTTCTGGGTTTGTTTATTTTTTCTTCTGGAGACCTGTAATTTGTGTTCACAATAGCTACCTTTTAGGGCTGTCACAGGAGGAAATGTGCACAGACACATGAGAGAGTGATCCTCAACTAGAGAGCCCAGTGTCCCGCGCCTTAGCAAGCACTCTGCGAGCGAGCAAGCCAGCGAGCCAGCAAGCAGCAGTTTGGCTGCCTCTGCAGCCCCTTTCTGGCCTTCCTTCCAGAGGAAGCCTGTGAGAGAAGCCTGGCTCTTCCCTCTCACTGGAGTGGATGATCCGGTTAGCTTAATTCCTGCTGACTGATGATTTGGGACAGGAACTCAGGAGTCATAACAGGTGGAGATGTGACCTTCTTTGATAATGCCCCAGGGTGTGTCAAAGCATCAGACACATGGACCAGTGATAACTTCCTTATGACTGCTGCCTGGAAACAGAGTAGAGGGCAGGCAGCGATGTGTCCTCTCTTTCCCCAACACAACCTTCCAGTCCAGTGCCGCTGTCACCTCGCTGCAGCTGCCGCATGGCTCAGGTGGGACAGCAGGAGGCTGAAGAAACCCATCCCTAGGAATGGACCCCGGGGTTGTTCGACTTTTGGCATTGGAATAGATTGTCTAACTTTTTGAACCTAGATTTCGTTATTTGTGAAAACACATCATATTCTTCCCTGAATTTGTACTGAACTTCATGGACTTTCCTTGGGGGTACTGTTATCTCTAAGCATCCCTGGAGCTTCCTATTAGGGAAAGTGGCTCCTGTCCAGTAGGGGGCACTGTCACCACTACTATAGTCTTCTCACCCCTTTCTCATCGTACCCTCCACCTCACGTCAAAGTAATTAGTAAGTCTCTGATGAAAGGCGGGCAAATCTAAGTACAACGCTGGTTTTTCACCTATCGAATGTGTCCGACATGCTTTCCATGATGATAACTGTATCTGGGCCATTCTCTGTCCTGTGCATTTAATTTATAATCCTCCTCACTCTGGAAGGGAGAGAGGGTCCCTGAGGTACCAAGGGACTCAAATGTTTATTCTTAGGATTATTTAACCCCAATCAACTAGTTACTCTGATGAACTGTATATTTCTGTCCCCCATTTGCTTGACCAGATTGGAAACAATGATAGACATTCACCTTAGATTTATTTGTAAAAACTCTGACAGAATTTCAGAGATCCTTAAACTGTCCTTAAAATAAATATTTCCAATTTAACCAACGAGTTAAATTGTCTGTGGCAGCTCCAGTGTACCCATCAGGAACCATTGGTTACCTACAGTAGGTTCAGCGAGAAAGGGGGCATTAATCACATATTTTCAAGATTAAATTTCCAGAGTTCTTAACAGTGTTAAATGTCCCAGAGACTCCATTTATCAAACAGCATGGACTTACTGCCCTCACGCCTTCGGGTGGGGTTCCTGGGCCAATCTGAGGGATTGTATAACACAGGCTGCCATCATCTGATATGTGATGATACCCTTCCATCTTTTTCTGTTCACCAGTATCTTACTGGTCTTCTATACTTAACGAAATAGATATGAAAATATTCTTGTAAAAATAGCATCATTATGTGTGAGGTTTCAGATGAAAATGAGTTTCAGTAGACTTTCCTAGTTGGCATCTCCTACTAGGTAAATATTTCTAGTTCTAGGGCATGTGGTGGTGTATTGATCCCAGATTGAAAGCCCTGGGAGTTGGAGAGATGGCACAGTCAGTAAAGTCCATGGCACATAAGCACGAAGACCTGATTTCAAATCCCACCACCAATGTGTCCACGATCTCAGTGCCAAAGCAGAGACAAGGATTCCTGAAGCTTGCTGTCCCGCCAGTCTAGTGAATGGATTCACTGAGAGACCCTGACTCAAAACAACACTCTGGAGAACAATAGGATAAGCATGCAGTGTCAGCTTCTGGAGAACGACAGGATAGGCATGCAGTGTCAGCCTCTGGCCTCTAGATGTATGTACACATATACAAACAGACAAAAAAAAAAAAATTAGCCCTAATTGGGCACGGCAGAACTCCACACCTGGGTGATCCAGCCAGCGGTTTGGCGGAGGGTGTGGCAGCGCTCCGCTCCACACGAAGGTGCTGGAATAACTTGGATCTGAGCTGCTGTTGAAATCTCGTCTTTGGTGGGCAGAGGACCGAGCAGACACGTCGGAACAGAACTGTTCAGTGGAAGATACACATGTAATTTCAGATTCTCTGGCAGCCACATTAAAACAGCGAAGAGCCACAATAAAAGGTGACTTAATGATTTCAATATGTGTGCTATGAAAAATTCTGGAGCTGTTTGCATTCTTTTTGTTCCCTGTACAGTCTCTTTGAAATCTGGTATGTATTCTATATTTTCAGCACATCTCAATTTAAACTAGCCATGCAGGCAGGGCTCACGGGCCACAAAGGGGCTAGAGACAGAGTGGCAGCTTAACAGAATCCCAGTGGCACCTGGAAAACCGACTAGCCTGTGGCAGCCTTGTGATTGGAGGCGAGGGAGATTATCTCTGCCCCGGGAGATTCAAAGGCCTCAGCTATGTTCAAGTGACACAGCTAAGTGGGAGCGACAGAGAGCAGTGGGTAGAACAGCCTTAGGGTTATTCAGGCTGCTCCTGTCACTGAGGACCTTTGGGAGGACTGTCTTGATACGTTTCAGTGTTCAGTTGTCAAACGGACAAAACCGACGTGCTTCCTGCAAAGATAAAGTTTGCGATGCACATGACATCATGCATGCGGAGTTATAAGCACTCGTTAGTATTAATGTCACTAGTGGGATAAATGTGGAACAATGTAGCATTTGCACACATTATGCAAATGTTACTATCTGGGTAAGGCTCAGAGAAGTTAAGTAACCTAGCTTGGGTCACACAGCTAATACCTAATTGATCAGGTTCTTACCACGTGGCGTCATCTTTAGTACCTCTTTCTACTTGTTTTCTCTAACAATATAGAGTTAACGCTGTGCCTAAAATGAAACGGACCCTTGAGAGATAAACTCTTTTTAAAACTTTAAAGGTTGCACTATTATTATTTTTGTTTGTGTGAGAGCATACTCATGCAAGTGTGTGAATGGACGTGATGGGGGTGTGGCACAGGTCCCTGGGGGAGGACTGAAGATGACCCTGAGGAGCAGATCTCTCCTTCCACCTTTACGTGGGTTGTCTGAGAGATAAATTCTTTTTATCCCAACATTTATTTTATTCTTAAATTATGGGTATGTGAGCATCTGTTTTCCGGTGTTCTTGGAGGCCAGAAGATGCTGCTGCGTGCCCTGGTGCCTGAGTTACAGGCAGTTGTGAGTGAACTGACATGGGTTCCCAGTATGTGCTTTTAACTGCTGAGCCATCTCTGCAGACCTCTGGAAAGGTAAATTCTTGATATGCAGTTCTCACAGAAGCAGAATTTGGGGGGAGGGTCTAGATGAGGGGGGTGGAGGTGATGGCGTTTTAATTCTAAGAGGTCAAACGAGGAACACACAGGAATAGGAAGACTGTTTTCCCTTTCTGTTTGGGCGCACGTTGTATGTGCGCTGTTCTTGCTGTGCAGGAGTGTGTGCAGAAGCCAGAGGGTGACCTTGGATGCCTCTCCTTCCTCACACTCAACCTGTACTTTTAGATTCAAGGTTTCTCAGTGAACTCAAAGCTCATTGACTTGGCTAACCATGCTGGCCAGTGAGCTGCAGGCCTCTCTCTCTGCCCCCAGGGTGCTGGGCTCACAGGCATCGGCTGGTCTGTCTGGCTTTTTGCGTGGGTTGTGGGGATCCAAACTCAGGTTTCTGTGACAGACTTCACAGCCTAAGCCATTTCTCCAGCCGGGAAGGCTGAATTTGATTCCTTTAGTATTTTGCCCTTTTGATTCTGATTTTACTAGGGAACAGTCACCTATAATGTCGTATAGTGACCTATCATGTCGTGCCTGTCACATTAAATGCAATATATTTATGTGGGCTTTTCTTTTTTTTCCAGAAAAATTCCTTGAAGTTTATAGAAATTTGATAGTCCTTTCAAAATGCTGGCTGATCTGGGCCTCATAGTAGAGGCCTGTAACTCCAGCTCCTTGGGAAGCTTAACAGGAGTTTCAGGGCTTTAGTAAGACCCATTTTCACAGTGAAATGTAGCAGTGAGGAGGTGGCTCACCTGATAGACTGACTGCGGCCAAGCAGAAGGACCCGGGTCTGAGTCCTCGGCACCCATATAATAAACCTGGGTGTGAGGCATGCCTATGACCCCGGCACCCAGGCAGGAGACAAAAATTCAATCCCTAGGGCTTTCCCGCTAGCCTGTGTAGTCAACTAGTGAGCTTGAAGAACCTTATTCAATGAGAGACTTTATTTTAAAAAAATAACGTTGGGTCCAGCGAGATGGGACACGCCTTTAATATCAGCACTGAGGGGGAAGAGGCAGGTGGATCTCTGAGTTTGGGGCCAGCCTGATCTAGAGTGAATTCCAGGGCAGTCTTGAACCCTGTCTATAGAGAGAAACCCTTTCTCAAAAAGAACAACAAAGTTAAGAAGTGATTGAAGACATGCACACAATTAAATGAATAAGACAAAAGGCGGCCACAGTTCAGGAGACATGAGGTACTAGGTTCTATGCCCAGTACTTTAAAAAAAAATTAAAATACACTCAATCAGCAGTTCATGCCATGTGTACAAACACTCGTTCATCAAATTAGCGAATAAAAGCAAAACAGAAATCAGGGCTGTTGGGCCTCACTCAGCTAATCACACTTTACGAGGAGGGCTTTCCATGTGCTCCCCGCTCCACCAGATGCTTTGTTCTCACCTTTACATGCATGACCCACCCCCCAGCCCTTCGCCCTACCCCCCCCACCCGCCATCTCCCACCCCATATCCCTTCCCTCAACCCCTCCCCTAGCCCCACGCCCCAACGAGTGCACCTCCTGCTCCTTCACTCGTCACCTTCCAGCACCACCATGCAGCTTGGCTCATTACTTTAAAACTCAGGCAGTGGTCAGTTGATTCCCGAGGTTGCAGGGAAGTTGTGTTGGATCGGATTGGGGCTGTGGCTAACCCCATGTGTAATAATCACAACAACCCCCCACCCCCCGGCTCCGCCATTTAGCCCTGTAATACCCATTCAGGTTCTAATTATGTCGTTTGCTGGAAGAATAGCCAAGGTTAGTTTGGCCTGGCTCCACCAGTTCCTCCTCCTCGTGGTCTTAGACAGTGGGTCCCTTTGTCCTTCCACAGTTTGCTGCTTATCTCTGCCTCATTTCTCCAGTTCCCAAGCTGCTTGAGGGCTTCAAACGCACACAGGGCTTCAAACGCACAGGACACATCTCTCCTGCTTTCCCTGGCTATTCCTACCACCCTATAGGCATCCGCTGAGAAATCAGCCCCTTGGGGGTTCTTCCTGGTTGCTCAAGTGAGGTTAGAGTTCCATGTGGGCTCTGCAGCATCCCGGGTTGCTCCCAAACCCTCATCCTGTTGGAATTATTTCAACTTGTGGATTGCCAGCTAGAATGTACGCCTTAAAAGGATGAGGATGCTGCCCTCTTTCTTAGGTGCTTTATTCTGAGCTTGGAGTGGGCACTCAATAAATACGACTGGATTCAGCATCAAGGCATTACATCCTGGGGTGTTTACCTGGCTCAGTACCAGTCTGTCATTTTCACCCCTTTGACCCAATTATAATGCTGTGTGTGTGTGTCTGTGTCTGTGTGTGTGTGTGGTGTGTATGGTGTGTATAGTGTATGTGGTGTGCTGTGTATGTGTGTGTGGTGTGTGTGGCATGTGGTATATGTGTGTGATGTGTGTATGTGGTGTGCTGTGTATGTGTGTGCAGTGTGTGTGGTTTGTGTGGTGTCTGTGTGGTATACTGTGTGTGCGTGGTATGTGTGTGGTGTGTGTGTGTGGTGTGTGGTATATGGTGAGTGTATGAGTGTATGGGGGAAGGATATGTGTGTATGTTGTGTGTGATAATGTGTGGTGTGCATGTGTGTGTCTGGTGTGTGTGTGTGTGCACGCAGAGGTGCTTGTAAAGGCCATTGGTTAACCTTACTTTTTATGGCTAGAGTCTCTCACTGAACCTGGAGCTTAACATAGCAAATACTTTACCCACAGAACTTTACCAGTCCTGAAGTATGTAAGTCTTATGTAATAAGACATACATGGCGCATATACGTATGTATAGGCAAAATACTCATACACATAAAATAAAAAAAAAAGAGTAAAGACTCTGAATCCTTGGTAAGTTCTTAGCACCTCTGAACTTCAGTTTTTGTATGGCTGAGTGGGATAATAATGTCCACTTTGAAAGAGTTTGTGAGGATCATGTGTACTCAAATAACGTGAAGGACTTCAGAGTTCCTAGTACCTGTAAGCATGCAGTGCCAGTACTGTTATTAAGTTATTATGGGTGGGAGATGAACTAAAAAATAAAAACAAATTTCATTCTGAGTTCTGCTTATCAGAGAGTGTTTCTGAACAGTGCAGGCTTTCTGCTTTGTTGAAGCTTGCTGATGTCCTGGAAAAGTTGCTGAAGTAGTTTATGACAACTAGGGAAGAGAGAATTCTGACTCTGGTAGGAGAGGGAGACGGGATTCATTCATGCGGTTCACAACCATTTTCTCAGTGTGTAATAGTTGCTAGACATAAAGAGAAGACAGCCAGAGTCCTTCCTAAAGAGGCTGATTTTAAAAAGACCAGGAAAGGAGAAGCTAGACAAGGAAGAACCAGTTACCTGGCCGGGAGACTGAGGGAACAGAGTGCCCAGGCGGGATTTTAAAGCATCTTCTAGAGATGTAAGCTCTTCCCTCCACATCATCAATGAAAACTTCAATAAAGCTTCATTGCTCAGCCGAGAGGCTGGAGGTGGGAGGAAAGCCGTATCTGGGTTACAGCTGCCTGGGGAAGGAGGCTGCAGGCGAAAAGCTTCCAGGAAAGAGACGTTCCAGTGCACGTAACATTTAATTATTATAAATGATGTCCCTATGTACTATATAATGCAAGGCTCTTTACAATGAATTTGGATTGAACAGTACCAAGAGCAATCAGACTAACCAGTGAGAGACAGCGTTAGGAAACTAGGGATCCTGGGAGAAAAGGGCCAGAATTGAGGTTGGGAGTCAGATACGATGACCAAGCCACCCGTTAATTTGTGGTTAATTAGCCAAAGGGATGCTGTCTCCACAACTGTAACTTGCCATTTTTTTTAACTGTGTCTGTTGATGAGATAGACTTTCTTAAACAAAAGCATTCTAAGCAGGAGAAACAGAATATGAAGGGTTAATCCCAGCATCACCAAGTAATTCACTCAGTAAACAGGCAAATGACCAGTTTTCAAAAGAGTACAGACAGCCAAAAGATATGTGAAAAAAAAATGTTCAACATCCTTACCAATCAGAAAAATGCAAATCACAAAGACATTAAAATCCCACTATATCCCAGTCAGAATGGCTAGCATGGAGAAAACAAACCAGGGCTGCTGAGATGGCTCAGAGGGAAAAGGCATTTGCCACAGAGCCTGGCGATCTGGCCCACAAGGTAAGAAGAACTAACTACCACAAACTGTCATCTGACCCCACACGTGCACTGTGGTGTGTGCATGTATGCATGTGTGTGTGCGTGTGTGTGTGTGTGTGTGTGTGTGTGTATGTGTGTGTGCGTGCACACGTGCTCTCGTACACACACATACACATACAGTAAATGTAAAAAGTATTTTGAATGAAAGAGTTTGGTGAGGATGGGAGTTCTGCGTGCTGCAGGCACTTTGAGTGGTTGGGAAGCTTCTTTAAAAAGCTGAACATAGAATTGCCAAATGATCAAGTCTACGACACTCCTAGATAAATACCCCCAGGGACCTAAGTCAGCATTCAGCAGAGTATCTGCAATCAGAGATGACTGCAACACTGTCCTCACCCGTCAGCTGATGGGAGCAGAGTCTCTGTCTAACAACAGATGCATGCATGGGTAAAGAAAACGTGTTGTGGATCCGTATGCGTGGAGTGTGTTTGTATGTATGTGAGCGTGTGTGAGAGTGTATATATGTGTGAGTGTGTGGTATATAAAAGAACATGGAGGGAAGAAAGAGGAGGAGGAAAATATCTCAAAAACAAAAGTTATAATTAAAAATATGTGTAAGAAGGGATGTCTGGAAGGAGGAAAGGGTGTGGTGGGCGGGATGAGAGAGGGTATTAGACTGAATATGAGCTACATACATTACATACATGTATAAAGATATTGTGATAAAACCCATCATTTTGTACAATGAGCATATGCTAGTTACATTTTTCAAAAATGGACAAAACTATCAGAGTAGAAAAAAATATTGTTGAGTATAAGCTGGAGAGTGGCCCACCTCGTTCCCAAGAACCCATCCTCTTCTGACATTTAGTGTCTCTCTCTTATATCATGCCAGTGTCTTTTAAAGAAATATGCTTTATTTATTTCTTTTAAAAGGCAGCAGCCTGCGACGCAATCAGCTCTCCACCTAAAAACACAAAGCTTCCAAATTGCCTGAATTTCTAAGAAGAAAATAAATAATGCGCTGTTGAAATTTACCTACACAAATGGAGGCTGAAAGAGGATAAACGTCTGAGATTTGTTTATTCTATAACCCCAGGGTTTCTGCATCTCATCATGTGACTACTGATTTAAAAGATATACAGTTGTTTATTAATATTTCCAAAGCGCTATGCAAATTCCTATCGCCGCGGGTGTGTTTTGCCCTCCCAGCTGTGAAGCGAACACAGAAGCATTTTGTATTTAACAAGACTAAAGTATGTTAACTCAAAGAGTTCACTCTGAGTAGGATTTTTCCTTAAATTATTAATGAGAATATGAAGAGAGCTTGGGTGGTCAGGTGTAGACTCTGAATAAACACGGCTTCAGGCCTGACTGTCTACCGTTACCTGATGTTCAGATTTAAATTTGATAATGCAGAGTTTAACCTTGTAGTCTGTGGTATTGTTAAGCTGTGGGATAATGCAGTTCATGCTTCAGACGTGTGTGTGTGTGTGTGTGTGTGTGTCTGTCTGTCTGTCTGTCTGTGTGTCTGTGTGTCTGTGTCTGTGTGTGGTGGAGTTTGAGTCAGTGTCTAAGTAGCATGGAACATGCTATGTAGATTAGGCTGGCCTATGTAGACTAGGCTGGCCTATGTAGACTAGGCTGGCCTATGTAGACTAGGCTGGCCTCAGACTTGCAGCACCTCTCATGTATCTCTCATGAGATCCAATTCAATGACTTTAATATATATGCAGTACAATAAAATATTATTAATAAAGTATATATAATATGTCTTTTTCTTTCTGGTGCTGGGACTGAACCTAGGGCCTCTCATGTACTAGGCAAGCACCCACTGCAGGGCTCAGAGACAAAGACAGGAAGATGTAAAAGTAACTTTTACTCACCTGAGGTAATTGTCATTTCCGAGGCTTGCTGCCTCAGCCTGCTAACCTAGGCCTTGTCCTGGAAGCTTTCAGCCTGTATACAGTCTTATCTAGGCCTAGAATGTTTTCAGCCTCTGAGACTTCCTGCTGAATAAGCTCACCCTTTCTAGTTTTATTCTGACTGGCTGGTTCAACTCAGCTGTTCTGTCTCAAACTCCTCTCTAAGATGACTGATTCAATCGGCCCTCCTCTCCCCTCCCCTCCCCCGTCCCTCCCTCCCTCCCTCCCTCCTTAATTGCTTTGCTTGGTCATCCTAACTTTGGCATTCTGTTCTAATCTTCTGGCTCCTTCTCATTCTGTGGCTCATTCTGTCTTCACCTGTGTCTAGTTTCTCTCTGCAACCTGTCTCTGTAATACTCTCCCAGCAAAGCTGTCTCCTTCCTTTTTCTCTCTCTCTGCACTGCTCTCTCTTAAGTAGCTTCCCTTTCCTCTTTCTTCTTGTGAGAGTTGGGTGTATCTTATTCTGTTGTACCTTTCTCTGATTTGTCACTTTGTCTGCCGCTAAATTAAACATCACTTTCAAACATGGGTGCTTCCTTCCTCAAACTAACTTTACCTTCATTGTTTGAGATTAAAGGTGTGTGCTAAAGGCATATCTGTATTCCAGCCAGAGTGATTAAAGGTATGTGCTAAAGACTAGCCACTTCACAAGGAGAAACAGGTTTTTGTTTGTTTGTTTTTGTTTTTTTTTAGTAAATAACAATCTCAGGGTTTACAGTGTGATCAAATATTCTACCACAGGAAGATCCCTGGAGCTTGCTGGCCAGATAGTCTGGCTGAATCACTTAGCTCCGGGGTCATTGAGAGACTCTGTCTCAAAAAATAAGATGGTTAGTGATTGAGGAAAATCTCCAGTGTCTATGGCTTACACATAAACACACACACATACACACATTCACACACAAAGACATATGCGCATAAATTTTTAAAAAAATTGAAAAGTAGCCCTGGGCACTCATAGTGTTGGAATCAACTGTTTCCTGTCTCTTTCCAGAATAACGCACATGCAGCATTAGTGACCATGTTCAGGACCCGTTTCTTCCTATTATTTCTTAAATCCGTTCTCACTTTTTTCCAGGAGCAACTAGACGGTCTCTACAACCTTTCCAGGCATCAGCATGAAAGCCATGTCTCCCGTCAGTCTGTTTGTTTTGCTCACTGTTGGGCTCTGTAAACAGGACTTTCACTCTGTCTTTGTGATGACCACAGCAAGTCCAGACAAAGCAGTGCTTCTGCTCTAAGCCGCTAACACCCACTGGGTTGTCCAAACACTCCTCTTGCCCAAGCTGCTTCATCCAGCTGGTGGTCAGTGGATCCTGCTGGCTCAGCCACATCCCTGCTTGGAATTAGCTGAGTCCTGCAGCCTTTCCATCAGTTGATACCGCTTGAGTCAGTAATGTAGATAACGTCACCTTCCTCAAAGGACACTCCACCTGGCTTTCTGGGCCCAGTGTCACGTGGAACTCTGAAGGACAACTTTTTAAAATAAGCAAAGTTTTATGACACCCCCCACCCCAACTTTCAAGAGTCTACTGAGCCCAGAATGGTAACAACTTCTTATCCCCCAGGTCGGAGGGGGGCGCTGCGGCGCACGGGGATGACGAGATGAGGAGGGAACACTACAGCAGGAACACGGACACAGACACTGCTGTTGCCGCCACAGAGAGTTGCAATCAGAGACTCGGGGAAAATCAAGGCAGACTCTGTACCCTGGCATCACCAGAAAGATTTCAAAACAGAGCAGTGAAAACCGCACAAAAGTTAGCCAGCTAGCAAGCACAAATACCTCCTTAAATAGAACTGACTCTGAGCCACATGATGGTGGCGCACACCTTTAGTCCCAATATGCAGGAGGCTGAGGCAGGCGGATCTCTGTGAATTTGAGGCTAGCCTGGTGTACAGAGCAAGTTCCAGGACAGCCGGGGCTACATAGGGAACCCTGTCTCGAAAAACCAAACCAAACCAAAACTAGGACTGATCCTGCCATAAGCTTGTCAACTTAGGTATTAGTGTATCCCACCCCACTTCAGATGACACCCCTCAAGAATGCCACAGACTTTTAAAAAAATAAATTTATGAATAATTTAATATCTTTCACTAATGTTTGTAGCTGGACCTGGCTTTAATTGAAGCTAATGGGAAGCTAAAGTCGGATGGATCTGGGGCCACTGAGGGGGCTCCAGGGCAGCCTGAGTAACTTCACTAGATTCTACACAAAGAAAGGAGGCAGGGAGGCAGACAGGCAGGGAAGGAAGGAAAGGAAAATAAAACGTGGAATTATAGTTGGATAACTGGCCTAACATGCTCAAGGCCCGGGTTCCACTCCCAGCACAAACAAAGCCACTAGGAAGTTGTGCCAGCCTTTCTGATTTGGATTGCTTTACAGAAATAACTAGATTCACAAGAATTAAAACTCTCCAGTCAGACTCTCCAGTCAGGAGGCTCGGGCCACTTAGTGCCAGGCCTTCCTCAACCTGGGTCAGAGATGAAAGGTTCATTGGCTCAGTCACGGCCTCCACATGAGCTAAGATCACCCTTTTCTGAGGCGCGCTGAGTTTCTACACCAGTGAGCCGTCTCTAGGCTAGCTAGCTCTTCTCAAAGTATGGACCGATCTTTGAAATGGCGGTCATAGCCGGGCGGTGGTGGCGCTCGCCTTTAATTCCAGTACTTGGGAGGCAGGGGCAGGCAGATTTCTGAGTTCGAGGCTAGTCTGATATACAGAGTGAGTTCCAGGACAGCCAGGGCTACACAGAGAAACCCTGTCTCGAGCCCGCCCACCCCCCACACCTCCACCCCTCCCCAAAAGAAATAGTAGTCATAAAATACAGTGATCTTGCCGCTGCGGGCTTTGTACCTTTCCAGAAAATGGGCGATGCCAAGGGCGCCGTAACGGCGGCGAACTGGTAGTGTGCAGATCAGCTAAGTCGAAGTCGCCAGCGTGTCTGACCCCACGGCTGAGGGACTTCTGCTGGAAACCTGGGCTTTTTCACCGCCCCGCCCCCCATAAAAATCACTGTAGTGCGTTCTCCAGAGGGAAATGGGCAGATGGTGTCCGAGTCCCACGGAGATTTCTGCTGAGGTTCAAAACTGCAGCAGCCAGAGTCAGGATGGCCACCGCGGGGACTCAGCTGGGACAGATCCTACAGTTAATGCAGTAGAGTACGACTTCTGGTTTTAGGGAGCTCCAGGGAATCTGCACTGTGTCGGGATAAATTTCCACTTTTGTAGTCTTTTAGTTCTGATCTTAACATAGTCGGGCTCCTTTTGACCCTCTGAAATGGCCTGTTTACTATTTAAAGCACTACATGTCTTTACCTTTTGAAAACCTTTTGAAAGACACCACAGATATTTCTTTTGAAAGGGGGGAAAATGTAGAACCAAAGCCAGGCGTAGTGGTGCATGTCCTTAACCCAGCACTCAGGAGGTAAATTCTGCAGATCTATGTGAATTCAAGGCCAACCTAGTCTACGTAGTGAGTTCCTGAACAAGAAGAGTTGTGTGAGTGTGTGTAGTTTAATGCCTATACACACACGTGTGTGTGTGTGTGTGTGAATACTTTTTTTCTTTTGGGTGGGATGGGTGCAAAGTTGGGTGCTCCCCTCCTTTAAGAGTGAACGGACTTGAGCCCATGCTTTGTCACAAAACAAGCAAATTTTGGCTCCTTATAAATCAGTAGATTCTGGGTATAAACGCCATCCTGGAGGTGCAAGATTTCTCCCCCCCACCCCCAAGCTAGGTCCGTACACACTGTGCCCCACACTGGATGAGCAGGTGTGACTCAGGCTCTTGAAAATGTTTTATTTATTTGGCTCCCTTTCCTGAGAGAACACACACACACACACACATACACACATACACACATACACACATACACACATACACACATACACACATACACACACACCCCAAACCCAAAAGCCAATAATTCAAACTAGTTCCGGAATATCATATTTCTTGTACTTTAGAATATTTTTAAGCATGAATTTTTCAGACCCGAGGGCCGACACAAACAGGACTCAAAAACTCAGGGTTTCTTGCAATGTCTGTAAGTAACCAGCACTGCACTAAGCTCCTAAGAATATTCTGGAAGCGTGACTGCTCTTTTCTCTACAGAGAAGAGAGATGAAAGCAGACGCAGCTGCTTCGGGGAAGAGAAACTGCGTTCTCTGGAACTTTCCATGGGAGTTTTAAAAGCCTCGACCGTTGAGAAGTCCGCCTTTTTTCAAAAAAAAAAAAAAAAAATTCCAGCTACAATTTGGCGGGAACAGAAAATTTGAAAATTCAAGTGCCGAAGACCTCAAATAACTTATAGAACATACATGCAATAAGTATTCCACCTTGAATTTACTCTGTACCCCATTGCCCAACACACAAAAACACTAAATTTAGCACACACACGCACCCCGAAAGTGGGAAAAATGCAAGAGCCTTATTGCAGTTCTCGGGACACTCAGTGAGCTGTTTTGCTACAGTGTATCCAATGTCCCCAGCACCAGGGACTTATGGGGGCACGGCTCATTCCTGCTTCACTCGCTCTGCAGCTTCGGGAAGTGGTGGCTGCGTTTGGAAGCAGAGCTTGCCAAGCTGGACGACAAGATGCTTCGCACCCCCAAGTGCTCAAGGTGCCGGAACCATGGCTATCTGGTACCAGTCAAGGGCCATGCAGGCAAATGTCGCTGGAAGCAATGCATCTGTGACAAGTGCTACCTGATCACCGAGCGCCAGAAGATCATGGCTGCCCAGAAGGTGCTCAAGACCCAAGCTACCGAGGAGCAGGTGGCGACCATGGGCACCCCGGGTCCCCAGCTGCCTCCTAGGGCTCCAGCGGCGGCAACGGCCACCGCCTCGAGTTCTAGCCTTTGTCCACTGCCTAGGGCGGCTCCGGGAGGTGCTGGGCCAGGCCCTGCGGCCACCTGCTTCCTCGAGAGGCCCCCGCAGGCCCGGAGCCCAGGCCCGAGTGTCTTCCAGCTGGTCCCAAGTGGCCGCCCGGGCCCCAGCACCTTCCAGCCTGGATCCGGGGCCCCGGGGGGACTGCACGATCGTTCCCCCGCGTGGCTGCCCCAGCTCAGGCCACAGGCGCCCAGGCCCGAGCTTTGCTGCCCAGATCAGCACCTGCCAGTGCGCCCCGTGCCCCGACTGCCGTTCGCCGACTACGGTAAGCCCAGCCTCGTGCAGCCGACGGTTCCTCTGGCCTGCATCAGGCCTGCAGCCTCCGGCTCTAAGCTGGAGTCCCAGACTGGTGCCGGGGTGGGAAAGGCGCCTTCCCCAGGTAAACCTACTTTGAGAACATGTTTCCTAGACAAGGATTTGGGTGGGTGGCTTCTGATGGCAATGGGAAAAGGCTGGTGGGAAAGAACGAGCGGTGCTGGGGCGAGGGGTTACGTTTAGATGCAGTTTTTTGCCTTTGTACTTTTGCAAGAAAAAAAAAGATGGCAGCTGGACAGTTTTGGCAGTGGCGCCTTTCTGTGGATCCTCTAGTGCGCTTGCACGGCATCCCCTCCCCCTCCTAAGTCTAGCCCTCTTGCGCCTGCGTGGCAGCCCCCCTCCCCCTTCCTGTCTGCCATTTTCTCCTGGAGAGTCTCTTGAAACTTGCTTTCTGAGTAGTGGCTGATCATCTTAGACTGCACCTGCGCACCCTCCTCTCACTTGGCAGAGTCTCGTTTATCCTAACTGCGGTGTCTGGCTTAACGCTCCTGTACTCACTTTTTCTGTTTCACCGGATGTGGTTGGGCATGAAGCTTTCTGCTACTTGGTCAGAGGGAACGGTTGGTTCACTAAGATGTTACAACTTCTTTCACCCTTCACTTTGTGCATAAATTACATTGTTTCTTTATGCCGGGTTGCTTTCCTGATTCAAGTACGATTTCTTGTGAGTTTTTTTAAATTTATATTTATATCTTATAATTTATTTACTATAGTGCATTGGTGTTTTGCCTGAATGCATGTCTGTGTGAGGGTGTCTTAGCCCCTGGAGCTAGAATTACAGACAGTTGTGAGCTGCCACGTGGGTGGTAGGAATTGAGCCTGGGTCCTCTGGATGAGCAGCCAGTGCTCTTAGCCTCTGAGCCATCTCTCTAGGCCCTGAAGTACGTTTTCAAGTAATGTAAATTTTGAGGCTCTGGGAATGGGGCTCTTTGGGATGAAGACGTGGTGGTTTTGTTTGTTTGTTTGTTTGTTTGTTTTTAAACTTTCCTTAGGACTGTATAGAAAGAGACTGAGTCAGCAGGGTGATCATGTGTAACGTTGGACAAGTTTCTTCCTTGAGGGGCAGACTTTCAGAAATTAATGCTAATCATTCCTAATGTTTCTGGGATTGTGTAAGAAATCTTTCTCCCCAAGAAACTATCTATCTGATGAGGAAAACTGACCTAAACCGGCAGTCCTTTGAGTGCATATCTGTGTTCCATCTCTCAACAAACAGGAACTTTAAAATGTGCTGAACATGGGATACTTATGAAGAGGTAGGGAGAAGGAGGCACTTGTGGCTAATCCCAGCACATGTGGAGGAGAGGTCAGAGGGTAATTTTGAGAAATTGCTTCTTTCCTTCTACCACATGGGGGTCCCTGGGATGGAGCTCTGGCTGTCAGATTGGTGGCAGGTGCCTTTACCTGCCAAGCCATCTTGCTGGCCCTGATGATGCTACTCTCGATTGTCAGCAAGATTGGCGAGAAAGCCCTAGACGAGGAAAACACACCTCTAGATGCATCTTGGGAGGTGTTTCCAGAGAGAGAGTTTACTAAGTAGGAGGGGTGATCCTGAATGTGGGTACCACCATCTCAGCCTAAGGTCTTGGACAGGATGAAAGTTAAGAAAGAAAAAGCTTGTTGGCAGATCCTTTTCCTGGTGCTTCCTGGCAGGGATGACCTGAGCAGGTTTGCTTTCCACAGCCTTGCACCAGGATGCTCTGCCTCACCAGGACTCACAGACGGTGGCACCAACAATCACAAACCATGTGCCAAAACAAGCCATCCCTTCTTTTAAACTGCCTAGGTGTATTTGTCACAGTGTCAAGCCTCTGACTAACACACCTTCCTTGCCCTCTGGAATCCTGTCCTTGTGGGAAGGAGCAATGTTCTTCAAAGACTCCTACTAACCAGTGCAGAGAGGTTTTGTAATTGATGAACCAGCTGCCATCTGATGTCTGTAGAGGTCCTTAGACGACCAGGAGGGCAAACCAGCGTGGCTGGGTGTTCATAGACAGTGAGGTTAAAAATGAAGAGGAGAGATGGTGTCCCAGTGAAGAACACGGGAGCCAGGAGAAGGGGCAGAGCACGTGCGCATAGCTTGTCTGTTAATTAGTAGAACGAGGGAGAGACACCTTTTATTCAGTGATGTGGCCACCCATGTTCCTGAAAGTAGTTTTAGCTAATCTTACTGGTTCACAGGCATACACAAAGAGACATTAAGGTAGAAAGAGGACAGACGGCAGAAAGGATCAGCAGTGACGAGGGGATGAGAGGGCACGGGGTGAATGTGACCAGAATACATTATCCATGTATTATACGAGTATGATGACGCCGTGTGACGTATGACGCAGGACTCCTTTAGTCGGTTGTGTCAATCTTGCTGTTGCCCGGGAGATGGCAATGCAATGCTTCACCCCTCAGGTTGGTGCTCTTAACACTTCCCTCTTTGTTTATCTTCTTAGGGCGCCCTCTGAGATTCAAGTCTGACCATGCGGTAAGAGCAGGGTACCCTGAGAGAGAGCCGCTCAAGCAGTGTCCTGCCTGTGTCCCTGTGCCACCCTACCAGCCCTTCCCACTTCCGGAAGGCCAGGATTCATCCTCTGCTCTGGGGGTCCCTCAACAAAGAGGCTTCCGGCACGTCTCCTGCAGCCCCTACCATGGAGGCAGCTTGGTAAGTCGGAGGCTGACTCCTGTCGAAGCCTGTCCTTACCTCAGCTGCCCTTACCACTTTCGCTGGCCCTCAGCCCCAGAGAGCTGGTTGTCATCGGGAACATAAGTGCACACGCAGAGGTCTGCACCACTGGGCCCAGGCTGTGGTGTCTGCTCTTCAGACTTGGAGCCCAGGGAAGACCGTAGGTTTGATCCATGCAGTGCAGCTGCCAGAGCGGCCTTCATACTGCTGAGCGCCTGTGTCACACGGGACGTGTGAATAAGACCTGAGATTCAGCACGCTTGGCCGATTCGTATGGAGTCAGAGATGCCCTGCTTCAAGCCCAGGCATTTTGTGCTATCCTGAGTGTGTCTCAGAAGTACAGCAATCCTAGCTCTTGACTCCCATGGCACCATTTACTGCCCAGCCTGAAAGATGGCTTCTCTCGTTGGCCCTCAATCACAGCCCAGGAAAGCAGGTGCCACTGGCCTCCAGACAAAGAGAGGCTGCGACCAAGGGCAGCCTATAGCTCACCGTCTGCTCACCCAGAAGCCTGGGCTTGGCATACAAGGCAGGCTTCTGAATGACAGGTCTACCAGACACTTTTGTTAAAGGTGTGACTCCAGCCCGTATTTGGGGCTGAGCTGCCGTAGTGGCCCAGGCAGGAGCTTTGCTCTAAGGAGAGACTTGCCTGAGAGCTTGGATTTCCAATGCTGACAATTCCCCTTTGCACACGCATCACGTCTGGATTAAACCTAAAAGCCAGGAGATTATTTTCACTCGCGTGCTGTTGCCCTGGGCACATGCTCCAGACACCCAGAGACAACCCTGTCTTTATCCTTGTCCCTGCCTACTTACTGCTATTGTGTGTGCTTCCTCTAGTCCCCTTTGCCCAAGAGAAGTGAGCAAAGCCCAGAGAGCAATCTTTCCTCCCATCCCTGCACCCTAGGGAGTTCTGGTCTCCCAAATCCCTTAGGGAAAGCCCCAAGGCTCAGCTAAGATTTGCCTGAATTGCTGCTTGCCTGCATTCATGCACAGGTGTCTACTGAATGCCCTGTCCCAAGTGCCCTGCACACAGAAGGGTATCTGCCCCCACATGGACTCCCCCCATTTGAGAAATAAAAGATATGATTGATCAGCTGCCTGGCTCACTGTCTCCCTCTCTGTCCCTCATTCTGTGTGTCCATGCAGGTGTCAGAGCCAGCCCGAGACATGCAGCCAACCTACTGCTCACCACCACCACCACCGCTACCACCTCCCCCACCCCAGCCACTGCAGCCCCACTTCCTCCCACCAGGCTACCTCTCTGCTCTCCACTTCCTGCCACCACCACCGCCACCACCATCTCCACCATCTTTCTCGCTGACCATCCTGTATGATACAGACAAGAAGAATACCAGTAAGACATGAATATTCCTGGTTCCGGATGATGGGGAAGATTTTGTGGGGGGGAGGTTACCTGAAGTGGGGTTGGAGAGAGGGACCATGGGCTGAGCTCATTCCCCCAGCCCTCTCATAGTCTGTCAGCATGAAGCCATGGAGGTTAGAACAGCATTACTATGGGCAAGGTGTCGGGGAAGTGTGCTCACACTCATAGTGTGTGCAGTAGATTAGTGGGTTTTTAAAAATTTTTATGTATGTGTAAGTGTATGTGTAAGTGTGTGTGTGTGTGTGTGTGTGTGTGTGTGTGTGTGCACAGGTGCCTGTAAAGGCCAGAAGAGGGAATCAAGTGCCCTGGGACTGGAGTTTCTGGCAGTTAGGAGTGGTCCAACATAGATGCTGGGGACTGAATGCAGGTCCTCTGCAAGAGGAGCAAGTGTTCTCGACCACTGACCCATCTCTGTAGACTGCCTTCGAAGTTTCTAAGCCTTTGCTCTTTTCGGTTTTCTGAGCCTCCTGTGATTTGGAAAAGGTTGGAAAATGCGAAGAGCTCTTTAGTATAAGTATCAAAACCGTCTGTTGAACTGGATGAGTCTGGTGCTCTTCAGTTTTACTGAGAGGAAACTGAGGCCTGTGGCTCAGTTGCTTTGCGGCTGGTGTAGTGTGACTTGAATCTCCCTGGCTGCTGGCCTGTGAGATTCATTCTTGCCTATACTAGCTATGGGACCTTGGACCAGCACAGTCTCTGTGTTGCTTCAGGTCCAGCATCTACCAAAGCGGACAAATAGCGTTCTCTGCCTTGTGAGACTCTTCTGAGGATCAACTACAGACAGAAGTCAGCAGGGCATTCATGAAATAAGCTGCCACTTACCGTTCGCTGGTCATTTTGTTCCAGAAGGGCGAGTGGAAGTTCATTGCTATATAGAGCCAGGCTGGATAGGGGGTCTCAAGTCTGTTCCATGTGGCCAGGGTTAGAAGCCAGTCTTTTGCCCCACAAAATAAAGCAGAGTTACTCTCCACAGAGGCCCTGAGCACAAGAGAAGGCCTTGTAGGAAAGCTGTGCCTGAGAACAGGTGATTCATCCTTTCTAAATCCAGCTGCTTTCTTTGTCCTTTACAGATGACCAGGATGAAGAAGCGCCCAGCGAGCCTGGCCAGCACTCTCCCCAGGAGCAGTCCAACTAAGCTGCAGGCCACCTCGAAGGCCACCGGGTGGGGACGGGCATATAGGGCAGGGGTTATTTTTTTCACCATGTTCATGTTATATAGGGAGGAAGGATACTGATAGGTGTAAGAAGGCAGCTAATTCCGACTTCAAGTTAGAAGAGGAAAGGTGGTTTCCAAGGTTCTCTGGATCCTGTGTGGGTGTTGAAGTGGTGTGGGAAGGGAGAGAGTGTCTGGGATAGGCAGGGCCTTTGAAGAGTGGGGGCTGGTGAAACACAAGTTTAGGAATGAATTTAACCATCCTGAGTCATGTATGAAATTCACTTCTAGAGGTGGCCCCTGATTTCCCCAAGCCTCGCTCAGGACAGAAGGCACCATCCAGTTCAGCCTTCTGCCCCCTTTGCCTGATGCCCAGGCCTGGGTACCGCAAACATCAAGGCTTCCAGACCATGCAGGGCAGGTGCCAGGGACTGAGATGCTGACAGCAGGCTCTGCAGCATCCCACCTCTGCTCAGCCACTCCCCTTGTCTTCTTCCAGAGAGTGGGCATCCTGATGACTGAGCCGCTTCACTTCTGAAGCCATGATAGGCATCCTTTCTCATTTAAAAATGTAGATTTTAGTGTTTGATGTTTTTATGGTGGGGAGCTCGTGGGCACTGAAGCAGTTCTCAGAGCATAAAATGGCAATTTGTTCTCTGAGGACGGTCAAGTATTAAATAAAGAGAGCATTAGAAATCCGTGTGAAGGCTTTTCTGCTTCATCCTCACAGGAGGCTGCTGGGCAAGAGCCTGGCTGGGGAGCCTGGGATACCTGGCTCCAGAGTTTGCTATCACTGAGGCAGGTCGCTGGTCTACCTTTCTTGCCTTTGACCGCAGTGAGATGGTCTGAAGCAGGCTCTGTAAATCATTGCTGTCAAGATTTTCAGGGTGGGTTCTGAAGCGGAATCTCACTTAGTGCCCCAGGCTAGTCTCAAACTTGGGATCCTCCAGCCTCAGCCTCCTCTCTCCTGTCATGATTTTACAAAGGGAGCGTTTAAGGGAATGGATGTAAAAGCTTCTGAAATGTCAACGGTAGCTCCTTTTATGGTCTCTGCAGAGGAACATGGTTTTTAAAAACAGAACTTGATCCTATCCTGCTATTTAAGGGACCCAAGCTGCTTTCCTCTCTTAACACTTGTTCCTTCGTTTATAAAGCAACCCTGTCACAGCCTGAAAATAAGACTCAGTATGAGGCCCCAGTTCTGAAGAAAGAGAAGAAAGAAAACTCAACTAGATTCGGACCTAGCAATGTCTAGCACTGCTCATGAGAGTCGTGGCATCTACTGGGAGGGACGGATAGTCTGGTGACACTAATATCGGGCACAGAGATTGGGGGAGCTATTCAAAAAAAGCCTAGTTGAATTGGGGTGCAAGAGTGAGGTAAAAGATAGGTAAGTAACCCCCATGGGGGACAGAAGGAAAGAAGGGGTTGGAGTGAAGGATCCTGGGATGTGGATGTAGTACCCACGCTATCTAGACTACATCCAAGAATCCACAGGAGTCTAAGCATTTTTTAGGTCCTCGGACAGGTGCATCAGGGTCACTGAGAAGTGACTCCCTATCTCCACAGGTGTGATGGTGAGGACACAGAACCAGGACCTCTCTTGTTGGAAGGCAATAGAGAAGGCCCTGTTATGAGAGTGATTCAGTTACTGCTTTGCAAAGTGCTCTCTGGAGCAAAAGCAGACACATTGTAAACAGTAGTCTAGAGTCTGCAGGTTGCCACTGTCTTCAGCCCTGCACTGATTCTGGACTAGGCTGACCCATAGAATGAATTCTGGCTCCCCAGTGCTGGCCCAACTCTCCCAGGCCACACCGATTCAGGAACCTGGGACTGTGGGAGGAGACCTGCCTTCTCCACTTAACCTCATACACCCCATCTTTACAGGACCCTGGGTCCATCAGTAGAGCAAAAGGAACCAAGTTAGTGACATGGCTTTTTGTTTTATTACATTGTTCAGACTCCACATTTTGAAGAATTTTCCAGCTAGGTTGCTCTAAGCAGTATATGCTGTTTCTGGTGTCTGATCTGCACAAATGTACAAGACAGTTAGTGTCTAAACTACACCTGGACCCATACCCAGACCAATGCACAGAAAGAGTGCTTGCTTAGGCTGTGGGTTTGTGGGGAAGGACATTAGTGTTCTGAGAAATGCCCCTTCTGTAGGGGTTCCTGCCCATAGGGGTCTTGGAAGATGGGAGGGTTTTTCAGTTATCTGGGTCTGTCACCCCACAATCCGGAAGTGGCTCAACATCTTTTTAGTTTTGGGGTACCAAGTGAGGTGGGCAGCCTGTTGCATGCTACCCCCTCACTGATTTGAGGTAGGAGGCTTGCCTTTCTCCTCTGTGACCCCAGATTGGAAGTCTAAAGCTGTCCTTTATTATTCTCTGAGGCCTACCACAGTCATGGCTTTCTTGAAGTGGGGCATGCAAGCACCCTGAGGCCCTTAGGGCAGCACAACCCACCTTTCTTGAATACCCTACTGGCCCAACAGAAGCAAAGGCTCTGAAGGCTGGATAGTCCATGTTGCTGCCTTCCTCACCAGCTAGCCTGGCTTCCGACCACTCTTTGAATAAGAATCGACATCTTCACTGGGACCTGCTGCTCGCCTGTCTAGCCATCTTGGAATAGGCAGAACGTGCTAGACTTAAGCAAGGGGTAATGGAAGAAGATCTGGGTCTAGTGGCGGGCCTGCCACCCAGGTTTAACTCCAATGTTCAAGAATAAATATACCAGTCCCGCAGCCTCCTCGGGCGTCTAATGCAGTGGCAGGATGCTATCACGAGAGGGCGAGCCGGTGGTAACTGGAGGCGGGGCTTATTGCCTAGCGACGGTCTCTGCCCAGGCAGCGCAGCACACAGCTGCTCTATTGGTGCAGCTCAAGTAGCTGGGGGATCCTGGGCGCAATTGCTGCAGCGGCCCTTAGAGATGTGAGAATTTTCTGGAAAAACAAAGCAAAAACGAAAAACCCAAAACAAACCCCGACGATCCCCTATACTGTGCTATGTGATCTCTGTGCTATGCGATGTATGTGATCTCTGGCCCTGGGCAATCCATTTTTCTTTGTCTTTAAATACCACCCTCCGTGTGTTCCTGGCATTATGTGTTTTCTGTGCTTCTGCGCATGCGAGTCATCCAGTTATCCTCTCATTATTTTCAAAGAAAGCCTGCACCCTGGCCCCAAACTCCCAAGCCCGAGTTAGAAAGCTCTGGAGGATCAGTGGCTAATTCTCACCAGACTGTGCTTACCGGAGGCCAGAAGCTGTGCCACCACCTCTTGGTTAGTCCCGCAGCTGTGAACGAATGAGTGAATTTCAGAGTGTCCTGAGGACTGCTGCGGGACTGGAGGCTGGGTCACCTTGCTATAGTCACCCACTCTGCATCTACTCTGGTACATTTTTGCTTTGCTAGGGCCTCTCAGGGGTCAGAAGAGAGTCCATCCTCCTTTTGCAACTTCACACTGAGCCAAGAATTGCTCACTCTGCAGCCCCACTACATGGTGTCAGTCCTACTGTGGAAAGGAAGTGAAGAAAGCCATTTACACAAGTCACAGTTTGTAAGTTGCAGAGCCCCACGTAGAAGCATGGTTCAGGGTAAGGAGGTATGACACCGGCCCCAGGTGCCAGCTGTGGAGTTTAATGGTTCCTTTTTGTATTACTTGCTGAGAACTTTGGGACACAGAACACATGCTTGCACTCTGCCACTGTCCAGCAGAGTGGCCTGAGGTTATCTGCCTCAGTGAATCTCTGTCCCATCACTCACCACAACACGGAGGACCTGGGAGACTCCTAAGGTGGGAATCCAATTTTAAGTAAACATCATGGGAAAGCAATGCAGAAAAAGCCCGTGAGGTTCCAGGTGCACACCCACCCACTGGTCAGAAGTTCTCAGCATTGCCTGTTGCCTGGCTGCCCATGTTCATGTGGCCAAAATGGAGTGAAGGCACCAAGTGACTTCCAAAGTCACTTTAAGGTCAACCTCCTCTATTTCACAGAAGAAAAGCCATCCACTGTGGTGGCCTCAGAGTTTCTTGAGAATAGGATGAGAGATGGTCTGCAACCTCTTTGGAGACAAAATACACCTGCCTGTGCCTGGGGTTTAGTGGCTTGTCTGCTGCAGTCCCAGGCAGGGCACACAGCTTCCTCTACTACTAAATACAACTTTAATGGCTAGAGATTAGACTTCCATTGCAGGGAACTGTATAGAGGCCCACAATGCACCATGGTTGACTTCCTCTTCTTGGCCAAGGCCAGAGTTTTGGAAGAATCCACTCTTACCCTCTGGCTCTTCCTGGCTGTGTGCTCTTGGGGACATTGTGTAGTGTCCCTACACTTCTCTTTGCCCCGGTAACACTGGTGAGGATTCAGGAGCCCTCATAAGGAATATGTCAAATATGTCCTCCCATAGACGCCCAGAACATGGTATTTGGAACATTGGTCGCATGAAGGTTGACTTCTCTTTGAGACCATGGAGGAGCCTAGAATCTGCAAAGCGCCACCCTCATGGCTATTTACCTCCAGGTGCTCCCACTCCCTGGTGCCTGTACTATGCTGAGAGCTTTCCAGAAAGTCTGAATTCTCCGTGAGTCCTCCAGGAAGGTGCTCTACAGCCTCATATTGCAGATGACAAAATGGAACCCTGACAGGTGGGTTCTGGTCCTAGTCATGATGTCTGTGGGTGGCAGAGTGGATTAACTTACACCTTCACCTGAGTTCAAAACCAAGTTTCCAACTGAACTGTGCCCTCCGCTTCTCAGAAAGACCATTGAAAATCTTAGGGAGAAACTGCAGTACTCTCTAGCTCCAGTGGGCCTTGCCTCTCAGCTGTAACCCAGAGCCAGGCGTCAATGGCCGAAAACAACCAACAATTGGGTTTTACACAGAAATAAAATAATTTAAAACAATATTCAAACTCAGGTTGGAAGGATGGCTCAGAGTTAAGAGTGCTTACTGCTTATTGCAGGACACTCAGTCTTGTTTCCCTGTACTCATAGCAGGTGACTCACAGTGACCTGGAACTCCAATCCCAAGGGATCCAGCACCCTATGGCCTCAGGAAGCACCTCCATACACGTGTTACACATCCACTCAGCAAACACACACACAGAACTGGGAATGAAAATAAACAAAGAGACCTTAAGAAAAACAACTTCCAAACCCATTTCATTTTGAAAATAAATGAATAAACAAACCTGACTTTTTAAAACTATGAATATTAATAGGTTAAAGGGGATGAAAAAAATTACAGTATTAGAGATTTTAGTTCAAATGTAACCTAAGAACCAGTTTTGTCCTTGTCTGTCTGTCTGTCTGTGAGACAGCGTTGCACTTATGTAGACAAATTTTAGTTCAAACTCAAATCCTCCTGCTTCAGCTCCTCAGAGCTGTGATTATAGACATGCAACAACATTCTGCTATGGAAAACACTTCTGCTTTTCACTAGAATAATTTCCCCATGGCCATTTGTTCATGTTGTTACTCCGGGCTGTTGTTACTATAGTGTGTGTCGGATGCTGGCATGTAGGCATGAACCGCCCTCGGGAGGCTCTTCTCCCCTTGTAGCATCGTGGCTCCAAGAATCTTGGTCAGACCTTCAGGTTTGTGTGGCAAATGCTTTTGCCCAGTAAGCCATCTTTTTTTTTTTTTTTTTTTTTTTTGGTTTTTCAAGACAGGGTTTCTCTGTGTAGCTCTGGCTGTCCTGGAACTCACTCTGTAGACTAGGCTGGTCTTGAACTCAGAAATCCACCTGCCTCTGCCTCCCAAGTGCTGGGGTTAAAGGCCTGCGCCACCACTGCCCGGCCCAGTAAGCCATCTTGCCGGCCCTCTCCAGGCTGCTTTAAAAATGATCAATTATAAATTCAGGTAACAGCTAAAACTCCACAGTTGGTAAGAAACATGTGCATTAGGAACAGGATTCATCCCTGTCTGTGTTACTGTCGTTCTTGCCCCCCTCCCCCACAAAGACCTCCCTCCTGTCTTGTTCCAGGCATGATTTGAACGCACACAAGCTTTTTCTGGAGACTTTAAAGATAATTGCAGGGTCATTGCAGTTGTGAGAGATAGTACAGGGGTCTTATGTACCACTGGCTGCCTTTCCACCCACAGTATTGTGGAGAGCAATGGGACAATACCACGCCCAATCTGCTGTGCTCACCCAGTTTTCTCATTTCATGTTTGAGCTCATTTAGTGGAGGGACAAGGTCTAGTTTGGGACATGTGGATGCCAAATGGCTTTAGTTTCTGCCATGATATTCTGCACCTTTGTGGAAAACCAACCAAGTGTATTCTGAGGGCCCGTTTGGGGTTCTGTGTTCTGCTCCAGGCAGAAACATTAATAGTCACGTCTCCTACACTCTTTTTTTCTCCCATTTTGGAGACAGGTTGACCTCAAACTCAGTAACCACAGATAATGGACTTCTGCTCCTCCTACATCCTGCTCCAAAGTTCTGGGGTGGCAGGTGTTGCCACCATACCCAGCTGGGGTTGCAGGTGTTGCCACCATGCCCACCGGTGGTTGCAGGTGTGTGCCACCATGCTCAGCTGGGATTGCAGGTGTGTACCACAATGCCTAGCTGGGGTTGCAGGTGTTGCCTCCACACCCAGCTGGGATTGCAGGTGTGTGCCACGAGGCCCAGCTGGGGTTGGAAGTGTGTGCCACCATACCCAGCTGGGGTTGCAGGTGTTGCCACCATGCCCAGATGGGATTTCAGGTGTGTGCCACCAGGCCCAGCTGGGGTTGCAGGTGTTGCCACCAGGCCCAGCTGGGATCTGTTTCTTGACCATGCACAGCAGTAGATGACTGACCCTGATTTTGAATGCCACTGTGCTTCTGTGTCACGGGTCTCTGTCAGTTGGTGAGGCCATTGACAAAGCCCCTCTCACAACAGCACTCGTGGAAAAAGTTACCCAAGAGTTTATGGAGGAAACCAGTGACCAGTTTCATACACCTGTTAAAATAGAGACCAACCTACACACACTTCTGGACTAATACCAAGTAACCAGACTTGGCCCGTTATTTATAGCTTAAAAGTGCAGACTGCAACTGAACTCTTCAGATATTCCCAACAGTGTAAGGTGATCTAAGAATATCTGATTTCTATCCGTGACTGGGTCACACTTCATTCATCTTGGACTTACGACCTACTTGCGTCACTGAAGAAAGCAGTGGATTATAGGTAGAAGTTAGTGACGATCAAGACATCTTCTCTGCAGAGCCCCTCGCTCTTCCAGTTCCATCTGTATCTGAACTTAGGGAACTTCCCTCTTGTCCTCTGTGTGGTATCTTATTGAATAGAAATCACTCAGTGTGGGCAGCCGGCCTCCTACCAGTTTCTAATCTTTTGTTTTTACTGATAATTTCTTCTCCTGGGAGGGCCACTGTGCTGACCCATTTGCCCCCAGCAGCCCTCAGCCAGTGATGGGTAGCCAGCCAGTTTGATCTCCAGAGGGAATCTTGGCAAGCCCAAGTCCCCCATCCCAGCCGTCCTTCTTGGAACTTTGCACCCTCCCTCCACACAGCCTCACTGAGCCGGGCACTGGGTTCCGCTGCTGTGCTTTGGAGGCAGCTATGGGGTTGGTGGCCTGAAGAGGCTTCCCAAGCTGCGCGGCATCCTGCTAGCAGATGTAAAACCCCTCTGTGCCTTTGTGCTACATTTTATTAACAGCAGATCGCAAGATGCTAACATTTTATCATGTCAGCTTTTGCGTTTGAGCTAGCACAGGCACCAGCCTGCGAACAATTAGCTGCTGGGTGGTGTTTTTTCTTCATCTTTTTCCTTTTAAAAATGAGAATCAGAAAATCTGTTTGCTGGCGCTCTCTCTCTCTCTCTCTCTCTCTCTCTCTCTCTCTCTCCCTCCCTCCCTCCCTCCCTCCCTCCCTCCCTCCCTTCCTCTCCCTTCTCCCTTCTCTATCTCTCCATTCATCCATTCCCCCCTTTCTGTGTTCTCTTTCTCTTCACTTCGTCTCGGCAGTGGATTCATCCGTGAGACACCTGGTGTGGACCGGACCTGGCCGGTCTCCCATACTCACAGACCATTATTTCAAGGTACAATCCGGCTACCCAGAAAGCACTTGAGTTGTCTCCCAGTGTTGTCCAGCACTTCCTGCAACAGCTGCCCTCAAGGAAAAGAGAGCTGCTCGCACCTCACTCTGATGAGTGACGTGTACCTGGCTTTGAAACTTGCCACTCCAGTTGTCAGCCACTAATTAAGTCAGTGTTTTTCTACATCTGGCTCTTAGACATTTTTTTTTTCCAAATTGGAGTGATTTTTTTTTACTACCATGGCATATTCACATCAGTCATGGAGTGATGTCAGCCAGCATCTGCAACATCAGACAGGGCCTAAGCTCCGCCTACAACGTCAGTACATTTACTGGGCGTCTACAATGTGTCAGGCCTTGTGCTGGGCTCTCAAGACAAGATGGATGTTTCTCACCCGCACCAGCTTCCCATTTACTTGGGGCTGAGCTATCTCCCACAGAAAACTCTTTCCACCTCTCTGCTCCATGCTGGCCTGCGGAGCCTTTCACAAGCCTGTCCGGCTGACCGCAGCAGGTCGTCCTTGCCGCTTGGTCTCTGTTGTACTAGGGTCTCCCTCCCTGGATGTCTCCAGGCCTTGGTCTTGTAGTACCTTATGTACAGATGACCCTCCCTGCTGCCTCCCCACTGCATGGAGCCCCGCTCTCCTTGCTGCCAGCTGTACCTCGACCATCTCTCCCCAAGATGCGGTTGTTTTGGCCTCCTCTTGAGCTCCTGGCAAGTAAGGGTATCATTTAACTTACACGTTGGGGTTACCAACAACATCGTTCTGTTTCCTCTCGTCCTTCAGCCTTTTAACCCCATTTGCACACATTCACCCAGGCCAGTGGTTCTCAACCTATGGGTTGTGACCCCGATGGGAGTGTCAAATGACTCTTTCACAAGACCATTGGAAAGCTCAGATATCTACACTACGATTCACAACAGTAGCAAAATTACAGTTATGAAATAGCAACAAAAATAGATTTATGGTGGAGGATCACCACAACATGAGGAATAATACTGAAGGGTCACAGCATTAGGGAGGCTGAGAACCACATCTCAAGGCCTTCAGCTGACATGGTCCTCACTAATTTCTGCCTTGTTCCTGGTCTCCCTCCCTCCCGGTGTGGGCATCACACGGGTTCTAGACCCTCCCTTCTAACCGAAGTTCTTTCTTTGGGCAGCTCACTCAGATCCATATCCTTATTCCTTGCCTTGACATCCTGGCTACTTGTGTCAATTTGATGCCAGCTAGAGTAATTTGAAAGGAGAGTATCTCAGTTGAGAAAATGCCTTTTAAAGATCTAGTTGTATGTAGGGCATTTTCTTAACTAATGTTTGATGGGGAGGGCCCAGCTCACTGTGGGCGGTGCTATCCCAGGCTGGTTGCCCTAATCTCTATAAGAAAGCAAGCTGACAAAGCCATGAAGAAGCCATGATGAATGAGAGAGATAGTAGGCAGCACCCCTCTGTGGCCTCTACATCAGCTCCTGCCTTCAGGTTCCTGCCCTGCTTGAATTCCTGCCCTGACTTCTCTCAGTGATGGACTATGATGTGGAAGTACAAGCCAAATGAACCCTTCCCTCCCCAACTTGCCTTTGATCATGGCGTCTCGTCATAGCAGCAGTCACCTAACGAAGACAGCTAGCTTCAGCTCAATGCAATCTAGAGTCACGTGGGAGAAGGCAACCTCAATTAAGAATTGTCTCAATCTCGTAGGCCTTTGGGCATATCTGTGTGGCATTTTCTTGATTGCTAGTTGATGTAGGGGTCCTAGCCCACTGTGGGTGGCACTTGTAGCCCTGGGCTGTATAAGAAAGCCAACTGACCATGAGTCTGTGAATGAGCTCGTAAGGAGTGTCTTCTGTAGTTTCTGCTTCAGTTCTTTCTTGAATTCCTGCTCTGGCTTCCCTCAGTGATGGATTCTGACCTGGAAATGTGAGCCAAACAAACCCTCTCCTCCCCAGGTTGCTTCTGGTCAGCATTTCATCACAACAACAGAAAGGAAACCAGACAGCTCAACATCTAGCACAGAGGGCCAGCCTGGACTGTCACCTGTGTTGCTTTTGTCAGCTCAGCTTTTCTAACTGCATGTCCGAAAGGCACCTAGGCATCTCCAAAATGTTGAGGAATAGGCCACAAAGTCTGTGCACATGGTGACATCATTTCAATCACACCACTGCTCAGAGCCTTAGTCTAGAATTGAGTCAGATGCAGGGCTGGGGGAAAGCCATTGAGGAGCAGGCATATGACTGTCTGTAGTCACCATGTCTGTACCTGGCAGACAGGAACAGGTCAGTAACTATCACTTCCTCTCAAAGTCTCTAAGCCCCTCAGATGGGGTAGTTCTGTACTCACAGATGGCTGGATTCTTCTTGCCGGGCTACCCTGCTGCTCACCACCATGGTTCTCACTATTATCTGACATGAGAGTATCTCTCCCTGACCTCACAGCAGTCCAGCTTCCTGAAGAAATCTTCTTTCCCTGGTGCTTAGCAGAGCCCTGTAGCTTCGTGGTGACCAGGATAATTCACCTAGCTCTAGTGGCTACTTCTTGTCCATCAGAGAAGTAGCCTGGGAAGCTAAACACAGAATGTAGCCTCTATCCCTAATTTAGTAGAACTACGGCTGTTCTTTCATGCAAGCCTTTGAGGACAAACCTATTGAGCCCAAGGTTATTGTCTTAGGTTGGTCCTTAAAGGCACAGCCCCGGGAGAAGTTTCATGTACAGTGATATCTTAAAGATATAATTGGGGTGGGGCAGATAAGGGAGCTGGGGATGAGGGCAGGGAAAGGCAAGAAGTCAAGGAGGTCATGGCATCTGCCTAAGCCAGGGCAGCCCTGTCTGATGGAAACCCACTTGAAGTGTAACTTGTGGGCAGGGGAAATTCTGCAACTGCTGAGCCCCTGGCCAGCAGACTCTGAATATCCAAGGGAGGCTGTCTGAAGAGTGTTCAGATGAGACTGTTAGAAATAAGACAAAACGCAGGAGAGATCCAAACACAGCACCAGGAGTTTGGGCAGAGTTCCAGCAAAACATGCCGTGCCACAGTCGGGAAACCGAGTCCATCAGTTGATCCTTAGAGAAAGGCTAGGCTGTGGTGATGGCTGCCTAACTGTGTGACTGCACAGATAGCCGTGGGAGTGCCCATTAGGCAAGGTAGTGGTTGGGATGGTAAGAAAATAGCCTGGGCCACACCATACTTGACTCTGTTTTGAGCACATGCCTTTCTTATTGGCAGGTCCCCTACCTCACAGGGCACTGTCTCCCAGCCAGTGCTGGAGACATTTTCAGCAGGCCATGCCTCTATCCTTCCTGGCTCATTGCCAGGTGCAACCCCACCATTGTACTTTGCTCACTATTAATTGAGTTCCTGGGCTGGAGGCCATACCGTGCGGTGATAGACAAGGTATCGTGTGGAGCTCCAGATGGCCACATTAGCAGGAGAATCTTTACCCAAGTCCAGGAGGACTATTGCTGCCCCCTTGTGAGGGAAAGCTCCCTATGTAATCAACCATGGCTGTCACCGTGGCTTCCTGAGAGCCATTGGCAGCATTGGGCCTGTGTGGTGGGTACTGTGTGGTGGCCTGTGTGGTGGGTACTGTGTGGTGGGTACTGTGTGGTGGCCTGTGTGGTGGGTACTGTGTGGTGGCCTGTGTGGTGGCCTGTGTGGTGGGTACAGGGACTTCAGCAGCAGTAACTGAAGCAGCTTTGGTGAAACCAAATCCATGTCTTTGAGCCTGTGGTAAGTCTCAGTCTTGTAAATTCTGACCAAATGCTTGTGTCCCCCAAGATCGCATGCTGAAGCTCTGATCTCCAGCAGATATACTTGGAGATGGGGTCCAGGTGACCCCAAGGACGAGCATCCGAGGTCATAACCGTGGGCCCTAATCTAAGTTATGAGAAAGGACACTAGAGTGGATCTTTCCCCTTCCATTATTCTCCTTGCTTCCCGTTTCTTTGTCTTCCTTTATGCACAAAGAGATCATGAGAACCAGGTGTGGTGGAACACACCTTTAGTGCCAGCACATGGGAAAGCAGTGGCAGGTGGATCTCTGTGAGTTCAAGGCCAGTCTGGTCTACATAGTGAGTTCCAGGCCAGCCTCACAGAAAGTGAGTTCCAGGGCTACACAGTAAAACCCTGTCTCCAAAAATGAAACAAAACAAAACAAAGCAAAACAAAAGGGTCATGAGAACCTCATGGAGATGGAGACCACCCAGGAGCAAAAGACCTTAAGTTATCCACAGGCATCATTTTGTTACAGCGATCTATGGAGGGTCATTTGTTCTCATGGTTATTCATGAGCCCATCAAAAGGACTAGCTGAGAGGGGTTAACTGAGGTCTAACAGAATGGCTGTTCTTATTTACCCAGTTAGTTCCAATTGTTTCCTCTGCAAGGGGACTTTAAACATGAAGATCTTCTTGCACCATGTCTCCATGGAGAATTCTATCCAGATGCCTACCTGTGTGCCACCAGCTTCCCAGTCTCATGTTTTCCAAGTTCCTAGGCACTCAGAAGCTCCTGACTGTGAATGTCTCTCCTCTCATTGAAGTGGACCAACAGGAGAAGCTCTGCTCATGGAAGGAGCTCAGCAATTCATTGTCTTTCAGGGCAGACCCTGAGGGGAGTGCCAGTCTTCCGCCAAGGTCTGGTGTAGAATATACATTAGTGGTAAACCAGTCTTCCAGTAGTTTTTCTTCTGTTAACTTGCCAAGAGTAATTCCTAGAAAGAAACCGGAAAGCAGCAGGAACAGGCTCTGGGGGAGTCCAGGCAGAGCAGCTGTACAGTTGGCCTGCACCTGTTTGGCCTCATCCTTGAATGATGGAGCTCATATGGACTCAGGAGTTTGCAGTGTGGCTGCTGTGATTTGAGGGAGCAGATAAAACCCAGAGCATTAGCCACTACTGCTGTGTAACAAATGACTACAGCATAGAGACTTGAGACAACACCAGTTTATTATCTTGGTCTCTTTTATTTGTATCAGGAACTGGGTGAAAGTCTGCCTGGGTCCATTGCCCTGGTGTTAGCCAAAATCAAGGGCCAGGTAAGCAGCTGTCTCAGCAAGGACAACCATATTCTTCCAGGTCCATTCAAGCTAGTCCTTGTAGTCTAAAGTCCGATTTCCTGCTGGCAGCCAGCTGGGAGTCATTCCAGCTCTTATAGGCTACTGTCAGGTCCTTGCTTGGTCCCTAGCCTGGTGGGCTCATTATAGCTGCTCTTTCTTCAAAGCCATCAGGATGATCTCTCTCCAGTCTGCCATGACAGAATCTGACATAATATTGAAGTGGGTGTTCGGTCACACAGGGACTCAAGGCTCAAGGGGAGGGGCTCGCAGAGCCATCAATACTGAGGCCTTGTACTGGGAACAGCTTTGGCCCTCTGTATACATCATGCTGGGCCCCAGCAGGAACCATGGTGTACAGTCAAATTCAGCTGCTCGCAGGGAGGTCAGTGAAAGGATTGATAAAAAGACAAAGCAGGGAGTTGAAAACTCACAGGAAGAGCACAGTATCTGGGGCCTTGGAAGATCAACTGTACAGAGACTGCCATGAGGCAGCATCGACTTCCAGGGCAGGAGGATCCTGAAGGAAGGGAGCTGGAGGAAGAGATGCTATTTCTTGTCACAGTCTAGCCAGGGCTCTTCTGTGCTGGGCCTTACCAAAAACAAGGTCCATGGGACTTAGGAGAATAGATTGCAGCAGGGTAGGCAGGCAATAGGAACGCATCCATACATCCATCCGGGTCACGTGGCCATTTATGTTCTCTGGGCAGGTATGTTAATCTGTGGCAAGGCTATGTGGCCAGCTAAATAGTTTTCAATGCTGAAGAGCCCGGCTGGGCTCCAAAACCTCATAGATCTGTGTCCCCCATTCTGAGGGAAATGTCCCAGGTCTCACTTTAACCTGTCTTCCCAGACACTCCACTGGATCTGATCATGTATAAAACTCTTGGACAGGGTAGCTGGCATGGTAGCGTGGACTTAACACAGCCACGTGTGAGCTCACTGAAAACTGTCTGCTTTATCAGTCCCCTGGGATGAGCCAGGCTGTACCCGGCATGGGGCATGCAGCTTCTACGATCCAGGAGGTCCCTTGTCACTCGCTGTGCCTCTTAGTAGCACTTGGTGCAGATGCAGCCGTGGATCTGTCTTAGAGGAGACAATCCAAAGTTGGCCTCGTGTCTCCTAGTGAAAGCCAGAGAGTGAGGCCATGATCAGCCTTCAGGTAACAGAACATTGTAGCAAATGGCTTTATGTGTGTGAGATGCAAAGGTAAGATCAGCAGCCCCCAAACCAGTGTGGCAAGACAGAGATCTCTTGCCTTTACCCCCCCCCAACATTTTCCATACAGTCAGGGTGGCCTTTATAAATGAATCAAATCTTCAAACCTCCAGTGGCTCCGGTTGCTGTCTGTATAACCCCCACCCCCAGTCTGCTCTCTGGAGTTCCGAACGTCCTGAATTTCCAGGATAGTGCAAGACACTCACTCATCATTGGCCCAAACATGGCCTACCCTTCTCTTCATTTTTAATATGTAATGAGCACCTATCCGTATAAAGCTTCAGATAATGCCCAAACCTAGACAGTGACCTTCCTGTCCCGATCCATGGTGTCCAGGGTCCTGAATCTGGGAGCCTCATGCGTCTGCTTGCTCTTTTAGGTTTTGTCACATCTGTTCCTAGTCCTAAAGGGTCTTTTAAACGATGTTTTAGGCTGTGGTCTTTGGAGCCAATATTTCCTTGGAAGAGGATGCTGCTCACACGCTGTGTGGGTGGCAATTCACTTCCTGTATAAACTTCCTGTTGAGCACCCCAGGGTTCTTGTACTCTCTCACCCGCACTCCCACAGTGCAGGCTTAGCTGGAGGGGATGCTATCCCTGTCATCCCACCCCTCCCTCTTCTTCCCCTCCTCTCCATTGTACAGGCCTCTGAGGCCCTTTCTGCACCTTCCTTCCCTGGCAGGACCTTTGTGCCTGGTAGTTCCTGGTATGCCTGCCTTTCTCTTTCCTTCCTTCTTTTCTTTTCTTTTCTTTTCTTTTCTTTTCTTTTCTTTCTTCTTTCCTTCCTTCCTGCCTTCCTTCCTTCTTTCCTTCTCTCCTCCTCCCCCTTCAAGAGTCATCTTCTCAGGCATTTGTTCTACCAGACCTGACCCTGCAGCTTCTAGGATTAGGCCAAGTGAGCCCCCAAACCTTCAGGTCTAGTCTCAGGAAGGGGCTGTGCAGATATGGCTGGAGCTCTGGGAGACAGGATGGGGTGAGTCCCAGCAGGTGATGAGGTTTTAGGGCGTCTGTGGGAATGCTCTGCTAAGGGTACTAGGGAAGGCGGGCAAATAGGTCTAGCATGTTGAAGGATACTGAGGAGATGCCGCTTCCACACAGGGTTGTTATAAGACAAACATTTCCCCCAACTTTATCTCTCAGATCACAGGAGCTGCACATATTTGAGGCTTTACTGTGTGTGTTGCGGGGCTCTTGTTTCTTTAGTTTGAAACTCAATTCTGACTGGGAAATTCGCCTGGACTAAAAGCACCCGAGCTGCCTAGAGTATGTCTAAAGGTACCTGTGACAAAGGAGAGCCTCTGAGGAGACTCACCCTTCAGAGCGGGGATGGCTTGACAATTGGGGTGCATGATGAAGGGAGTGTGCTCTTCCCTTGGAAACATGGGGACTGTGGGGTTCAGGGCTCCTTGGGCTGGTCACCTCTTCCTGTACACCTGTTCCTTCTCTCCTAAGAAGACATACCACACCCTCCCTCAGATGCTGTGAGACTTCTGCAAATCTGTGAGTGTGGAGTCCAGGGATGTGAAAGGGACACTGAGGTAGAGACAGCTTCTTCTTGAGGTGGCTTTTGGTGAAGCAAGATCTGAGCCTCCCATGGAAGAGCAGCGCCCAAGGGGGAGGGGCCGTGTGGCCGCCTGTTGCACTCACAGCCTTCACTTCAGTGAGCCAAGTGACACTCACCATGGGGACATGTGTTTGCCACCACAGACTTTGAATGTCTTGTAAAACTCACAATTTGTTCAAAAGAATAAACAGCATGAAAGAGGATACACAGCCTCCATCCAGAACTGGCAAGGGGTGGGGAGCAGCTCCAAGGCTGGTTTCCATTTAAACCACATTTGGAACGGATGTTCGTTCTTGTGGAACTCTGGTCTGGGGAAGCCCTTCCCAGCAGAGACTGGATACTTGGCCTGGGACATGGAACCTCGCTTCCATGTGTAAGACATGGATAATCATCAAGTGATTATATGCCATGCAGGCTGGATACATGCAAATCCCCCTGGTAGAGCAAGCGTAGGAAGGCATAGCTGTCAATTCCTCTAGGAGACAGGTGTGAGTGCAGGCTGGATCGTCCAGCAGAGCAACCTGGGATAGAAGAAGACTAGAGTCTGAGAGTTGGAGGCCTCTAGCCAGCTAGAAGAGGCAAGGAGCGGACTGGAATAAAAATTGGGGCTAGATGGGACAGCAGTGGATCTTGGAAGAAAAGGTGACAGGCATGAAGGCTGAGATGCCAGGCTTTCATATCCAAGGATCTAAAGGAAGGAAGCAGGGCCTGGACCCACAGGATGAGCTACACCAGCCTGGGCAACTGGAAAGGCTTCTTACGGGAAATGACGCTTGGTATGGGAGACTGACGTGACTCTTAAGTGAGGCTGGAGAAATGACTGCAAGCCAGGGTGCTAGCCGCATAGATGTGCCTAAGCCAGAGCTCCCAGAGCCAGTGTGAGAAGCTGAGCATGGCCACCATGCCTGTAACCCCAGTGCTCAGGGGAAAGGGTGGAAAGACAAGGACGCCCCGAGCTCCATGGCTGCTGGCCTAGCTCCGGAGTCAGAGACCCTTTCTCAGAGGGATAAGGGAGAAAGGTGTAGAATAGGGCGTGAGATGGCCTCCTCTGGCCTCCACAGGTATACACACAGCGTATGCATCTGCACACCCCACACTCCTTCCTCCTGCACCCCACAACTAAGCCTTTTAGCACTGTCAGGAGCCCTGGGAAGGAGGTACAGTACCCCC
>NW_021604579.1:11263246-11287441 GCF_004785775.1 Grammomys surdaster
CCAGAATGTCTTCTCCTGTTCCATCTCCAGGAGACTGTCAACCCAGCATGAAGGACGGCCAGGAAGGTAAAAAGCGTGCCATCTGTTGTGTGCTCCTGTGTCATTCAGGGTATGTCTGGGTTCATTCTTAAGGGAGTTTCAGTAAAGAACCATGTCAAGCCAAGAACCGGTCCCTGACTCGAGAGGTAAGAACACAGAGGGAAAGTCTTAGCCGTGGAGTTGGAAGAGCTATCTGGCAGGGAAAGATGGGGCTGAATCCTGGGGCTAAGCCCAGTAGGACGCACCACACTGAGAAGGGTGCCTCTGCCAGCCTAGGCCAAGAGAGGGCTGTCTACAGACAGGGACAGGTGTAGCCTGGGAAGGATGTAGCCAAGCAGAAGTGCTTCCGGGAAGTAGGTGGCAAGCTGATGAGATGGGACTGTGCAGCGCCCACTGGATTTAGGAACAAAGACAGTTTAGAGTTTCTTCTGTGGGGCAGGAAGGAACCATGAGTAAGTGTGAGTCCATCCTCTAAAAGCTGAGCTAGAGGTCAGGCATGGTGGGACACGCTTTTAATGCCAGCACTCAGAAGGCAGAGGTAGGCAGATTTCTGTGAGTTTGAGGCTAGCCTGGTCTAGAGAGTTCCAGGACAGCCAGAGCTTAATAGTGAGACCACATCCAAAAAATATTTTTTGAGCTAGAAGTGGCCAAATAATAATAGGTAATAAAGAAGTCTATAGTGTGTGTGTCACTGTGTCTGTATGTGTTCATGTGTATCTGTACATGTCTGTGTATATATGTATCTGCATGTGTATGTATATATGTGTTTATAGGTGTGTGTATCTGCATGTGTATGTGTGTATATGTGTATATATGTGTAACTGCATGTGTATGTACATGTGTATGTCTGCATGCATATATATGTTTGTGTATTTGCATCTGTATATGTGTGTGTGTGTGTGTGGCCAGCTTGTCACGGGTCTCTCAGATGAGGAACCTTGGAGAGAAGGAGATGAAGCTCGTGTGCAAAGGAAATGGGAAGGACCTTGGTGGCTGACAGCTCAAACCAGGCAGGCTCTGGACAGTGTTCACAATGGCGTCCTCAGTGTGGACTGGGCGGAGGAATTTCAAGCAGGGAGAGGGGCTTCGGGGGATTTACTGAGACTACAACATGGACTCCTGCAACCTGACTGGTGAGCACCGGGCATCCAAGTGGGCTCTGGGGAGGGAGAAGAGTAGAGACAGTGAAGGGAGGGTGGATCACCCGGGGTGGGGGGTGGTGTCAGGGAAGGGAGTCAGGTAGGGATGAGAGTCTGGGGGAAGGCTCTTCTGGCTCTGGAAGCCCCCTTCTCCAGCATACAGTGGCCCTCTCCAAGCTCTGTACCACAATCTAGGCAGATGTGACACCTGTCAGGATCCACGTTTGGTTCCCCTGTATAATGAATTTGTGGAGGGCGAGTTACGTGCTTTCAGGTCTTTCTGCTCCAAGCTTCTCTCACTGTTGATTTGGCCCTGCTCAGAGGCTTGTCCCAAGCCACGCAGTGAGCTCAAGGGGCTGCAGCTTTCTGGCCAAGTTCACCACAGTCCAGCCCAGGGCAGCCCTGGGGCCTTTACAGGTTTCTTCTGAACAGCAGGTGCAGGCTGGTGGAGCGAGCCAGAGGAATGGCCACAAGGGGCCGCTAGGACCCAACCTAAGGCTCGCCTGAGAGCAGCCCTCTACTGCCAGCTTCCAGGACCTCTCCTGTCCTTCACAGGAAGCAGAGAGTCTGGGAGAAGCCCCTAGTGCCCGTGATGCCATCTACTTCCTGCAATCATGTATGTTCACTTTGCACTGCCCACCCACGGCCTTGGGGCTCCTGACTAGAAGGTGCCTCCTGGCCCTGGGTGCTGTGGACTTTGCTGTTTCACCCTGCCTCATCCTTCACGCCTCCTAGGAGTTTTGGGAGAAGCCTGACCATATAGAGAGGAAACAGAACCAGTGCTTTCAGGTTTATAGTCATGAAACCCCACAATAGGGGAAGCTGAGTGCTGGGCCTGGGGGTAGGTAGACTCTGTTTCCTACTACTTGCTGCCAATACTCAGGACAGGGAAGACAATACATGATCCTCTGCCCTCTGGAGGAAGGCCATGAGCCTGGGGCAGGGACTTCAAGCACCAGAAGGCTTTAGGTAGGTTAGAAATTTGTATTTAGAGCAGTTACTGCAAGAAGCCCTGAAGCAAGGGGTGTGTGGCCACCCGTTGGATAAGGGGATGGCTGTGAGGGGTGGCAGCTTGCCCAGGGGGAGGCTGAATGCTCTCTTCTCTCTTCTTTAATTCAAGAGTCAGCCCCCCACCTTGTCCTAGCTGAGGAACTGGAGCTCTTACTGGATCAGGCCTTTGAGAGCCCCGTGGTCTGACTAGAGGGAAAGATGCTGACCTAAAGTGGATGACAACGTGATCAGAATGGTGTCCTGGTTATTGGTATTTCTTCTAGACTCTGCCCCACAATTACCTGGCAACAGCCAGGTGTGTCTGACTCACTATAAAAGGGGCTGCTTGCCCCCTCCTCACTCTCTTGCTCTTCCTCTCTTCCCTTTCCGTCCCTTCTCTCCCCCTCCCCCTCCCCCCACTCTCTCCACATGCTTATGTCCTGCCTCTACTCCTCTACTCTCTCTCTCTCTCTCTCTGTGTCTCTCTCTGCCTTTCTCTGTCTCTACTCCCTCCCCATGCCCTAAATAAACTCTATTCTATTCTACACTGTCCTGTGGCTGGTCCCTCAGGGGGAAGGGATGTCTCAGCATGGGCCCGTAGAGGCACCCCCTTCCCCCACACCATACCGTGCCTCCACCAAACACATCCCTGGCTTCTTTTTCTTTTTTATAAAACATAACACCGGTGACTCCACTGAGCAATAGTCCAGTGTGGGAAAAGGGAAAGGCCCCAAGGCTTTACTCAGGCTTTTGAACTTTATACCACCTAACAGGGATAACTCCTACCAGCGTAGGAGGACCAATGGTTGATGAGCTTTTGTGTGTGTGTGTGTGTGTGTGTGTGTGTGTGTACTAGCAGGAACTCTGGTACCTCCAAAATACACAGCCCCAAATATCCCTCCCAACCTGTTCTCAGGAATGCAGATTGAAGGAAGGTGTGGGAGTTGAGGCTACAGGCCAAGTGTGGGGAATCAGGTGGCACTTGGGGACCTCTTCACTGAAGCATCAAAGGCTGCTGGGAGATGTGTATAGAGTGAGGTGGAACATTATGGAAATCGCCTCCACTAGTCTGTGGCCTGAGAATTCATGGTCCATGAGAAGAATTTCTTCCGGTATCATATTTTTTCCTCTCTTTGAAAGTAAAAGCCTTAGGATCACACACACACACACACACACACACACACACACACACACACACGTCACGGTCATCTGTCTTTCCCTCATTCCGCTGACTCCACAGAAGTGAACAGGATTGAACGGTTTTAAACTCTTTCCAGCACTGGAGGGTGGAGCCAACTGACTCTGGAGTCTGAGTGTGCAAGCAATATATCTTCACACGGTGCCTGAGAGCATCTTTAGTGATGTTGGGAGTCACTGAGCATGGCGTGACTCAGTTCCTGTCCCGGCTTGTCCACAGTAGGACATTTAGCTTTTCTGAGTTTTATTCTATGCCTTTCTTGCTCAGAGTGATTAATTACACGCATGTAACATGGGTTTCCATTTTTCCCAAAGTAAGACAAATAATGCTGTTTCAAAAAGTCATACATCTACGGTAACCAGCACCCCAAAAATGATCTCATCAGCCTCAACCATCTTTACTCTTCCAGGGCAGGCGCACTCACAGTCCCAGGTTGCCTAGTAGTGTGTTAATCTTGGGCCATTCCCTAGAGTCCTTTCTATGAGCATCCAGGAAGGTAGGAAATACTACCTTTCTCTTCATAATCCCCAACACACACACACACACACACACACACACACACACGCCTCCTGGGAGCTTTAACACACACACACCCCTCCTGGGAGCTTTAACACACATACACATACACACATACACACACCTCCCTGGGAGCTTTAACACACATACACACACACACACACATGCACCCATGCATGCATGCACACACACACACCTCCTGGGAGCTTTAACACACACACACATACACACACCTCCTGGGAGCTTTATCACACACACACACACACACATGCACCCATGCATGCATGCACACACACACCTCCTGGGAGCTTTAACACACACACACACCTCCTGGGAGCTTTAACACACACACACATACACACATACACACACCTCCCTGGGAGCTTTAACACACATACACACACACACACCCATGCACCCATGCATGCATGCACACACACACCTCCTGGGAGCTTTAACACGCACACACATACACACACCTCCTGGGAGCTTTATCACACACACACACACACACACACACACACACACACACATGCACCCATGCATGCATGCACACACACACCTCCTGGGAGCTTTAACACACACACACCTCCTGGGCGCTTTAACACACATTTCCATTGATTCCACATTTCAGATATGTGTTACTATGAGTTGGTAAATATTTAACCAGCTCAGTAACGTGTTCTGATTTTTTTCTCACACTTTGATGAGTTTTCCAATTACTAACAGTTTCCTTTCTCAGGCTCATTGTCCTCTGTCCCCATCGATAATTCTTTCCAATCTTGTTTCACAGCTGTATGTCACAGTTCTTCCTGTTACTGTCCACTGTCATCCACAGATCAACTCTGTTCCCTCAGCTCAGCCATCTGTCCCACAAGCCCTGAAGTACACAGCTCTTTCTGCAGAGATCTCGCTCTGAGATCTCCCTGCCGTCTCCACCCTGGAGTCCTTGCTTGGGAGAAGGCTTGCTAAGGCCCCTCCCTCCATTTGCTGCCTCATGGAATGTTCTTAAAAGAGGTGCATCGAAATTACTCTTTTTTCCCTACTTGCCTGAGACTATGTCTTTGTTTTGTGCTCACCTTTGATCAGTGGCTAGTTTGAATTAGGATGGAATTACATTTGAAAGCTGATTTGTTCAGAATTCTTTTTTTTTCCCCTTCCCTTCTCCCTCTTGCTCTGGCCCTGCTCGCTCTGGCCCAAAGGTTTTTATTTATTATATGAGGACACTATAGCTGTCTTCAGATACCCCATAGAGGGCATCAGATCTCATTACGGATGGTTGTGAGCCACCATGTGGTTTCTGGGATTTGAACTCATGACCTCCAGAAGAGCAGTCAGTGCTCTTAACTGCTGAGCTATCTCTCCAGCCCCTGTTCAGAATTCTTAAGGCATGTGCTGTGGGCCTATATCTTACAGTGCTGTTCCAAAATCAGATTCAAATTTTACAGTTCTGCATGGACTTCCTTCTCCCTTCCTCCCTGCCCTCTTCTCTCTTTTAGAATCCCTCTTTATCTTTGGCTTGCTAAAGCTTCCAAATGACCAGCTCAGTGTGTCAGTGTGGGTCCTCTTGTCCTTCACTATATGAGGAAAACTGTTCGTTATCCAACTAGAAACTTGGTCTCCAGATTCAGGAAGATTTTTTTTTTTTAACTTTTCTCATCTGGGAGAGCTTTTGTTAGTTTCCATAGTTTTCAGAACTTCCTATGCTGATATTCAAACAGTATCATTTATTTCTTCCTACTTCCCATTTCTGTCTCTTCTGCCCCCTCTGAAGATGCGTGCTGTCGTAGCAACGCTCAAGGCTTTGTCTCACAGGTGATGTGTCCTGGAGCTTGTTTGCCCTGCCTTCTGTCTGCTGTTGCAGGATTTCCTCCAGATTTTCCTTGTCGGTGGGATGGTGATCCCTGGCAGGCGACACCTATCAGAAGCGAGGCACTGAGAAGCCCTCGTGAGTCGTTAAGGAGACTGGACAACTCTGCAGCCTGACTGACTGGCTGACTGTGGGACTTGCTGTAGAGTGGGGAAGCCAACTTTTTGGGATAGACTTAAAATGCCCCTTTCTAGAGGCAGTCAGTTGCTCCAAGAAAGGTTCTCCAGCCAAGGGGATCTCCAGTTGCTTTGCCTTTCCGCTGTCTGCTGAGAAAAGGAAGGTGAGTGTTGGGGGAGGGGCTGGCTCTTTGCTGTTTGGGGGTACCAGGGAGACTGAGTGCTATTTCACTGCCTTTCCACCTAGTCCTGTTTTTACTTCACCTCTCCATGATTATTTTTCCCCAAAACTAGGTGCCTGAGTGCTGGTTCCTGTGCACATTCCCAGTAGGCCCCTTACATAGCCTGGAGCCGTGGCCTCCGCTGGCCCCCTCAGTTCTCATAGGTCTTCGGTTACAACCTCCCTCTGCCATGTCAGCTACACTTCACTCATGTTAGACTGTGTGGGGAAGCCAAGGACGTGTCATCATCATTAGAGCAGATAAGATTTATGTGACCCTTGTTTGTTCCCAGTGCTCCATTAGGCCTGTGACAGTGTATTATCTCATGGGATTCTTACTTAGGGAGCCTGCTACAGAAGTGGAGTCAGGCTAGGAGATGTGGCTGACATCTAAGAGCCCAGTGAGGTCATCTAAACTCCTTTACCAGCCCTGGAGGGAGGGGCAGGGCCCCTCGATGTTCCGCTGTAGCCTCTCTAGTCTTGCATGCCCCAGACTCCACACTACGAGCATGTTCTCATACCCTCCCACCCCTCTGCACAGGTTGTTCCCCTGAGAAGGAACAAGACACTCAGGGCTCTAGGCCTGGTGGCACAGGCCTATAATCCCAGCTACTCAGGAGGTCATGTCATGAAGATCATAAACTCCAGTCTTGTGTGGACAACTTAATGAGACCCTGACTCAGAAAGTAAAAAAATAAAAGGGGGAGGGTGTAGAGCACTAGCCAAGTTTGTGTGAGGCCCTAGGGCTCTGGTGGCTGGCAGGAGCCCTCAGTTCTCCTCCTAGCAACCCTGTGCCTGCAAGAGAGCCTTCCATGTTTTCTTGTGGCCTCTCTAGAGCCCAGACTCTTATCTTGAGTGATTTGGCTTGTGGAAAAAGTTGGGCCTCGGTCATTCTTTTCCACTAGAGGAGGCTCCTTGTTCTCTAATTGGTGTCTAACCTGTTCATTTTCTGTCTCCAAGGTGACCAACCAAGAGAAATGCAGTACCAGAGGAAAAAATAACAGATTAGTCACTTGGGGCTGCAGCCAGATGGGCTGTTAACTAGATTGTACTGCTCTGTCAGTACCGGGAGAGTTGTGAGGAACAAATTCAGCACAGACTTTTTTTTGTTTTGTTTTAAATAGAGGTTTTATTGATATGTAATTCCCATTTACTATGTCCAGTTCAGTGGTTCCAATATTCAGAGTTACTCATCCTCATCACAGAGAATTCTAGAACACTGCCATCGCCCAAAAGGGAAACCCTGTGTCTGCTAACAGTCACTGGACACATCTCCCCACACCGCTGTTCTCATGCACTGCTTTCTGTCCCTGTGGCTTTGCTTAGTCTGGCCCACACCACGGAACACAATCCTGTAGCGTGTGGCCTTCCCTGCTTGCCCTTCCCCATTTAGTCTAATGTCTTCAGGCTTCCCCCATTTGTTCACAGGTGTCTGTACCATCCCTTTTTATTGCTGAGTACTATTTCAGTGTGTGGATGTACCACATCTGTTTATCCTCTCACTGCCTGCGGGTCCCGCACGGCGGAAACCCAGGGAAGCTTTCCATGGAAGCGGTCCCAATAACACGAGAAAGTCCAGAGTTCCAAGAGTTTTATTGTTCATGGTGTGTATAGATGGTCTAGGTGCACCCCCTGACCCCCAGTTAAAGCCAAGGGGAGCTGGTTTAAATAGGGGAGGGGGGAAAGGAAGGATCTGGGAGGGAATAACTTAATTTAGCTAAGCCCACCGGCCTTTAGGTAACTCATGAATGTGGAAATCTCTCGAGGCTGAAGCCTATAGTCACGCCCTCTACCTGTAGGCAGATGGTGACACAAACCTCTCTGGGAGGGGCTGCTTAGCCAAAAGTGACTGTAAGGTGCAGGTTAATAGAGATGTAGACCGAGTGTCAAGAGTCTGGAATCCGGGGATGTGGCGAGATATTTGCCATCTCTACACAGGCAATAGACCTATTGGGTCTCCGGCTATCTCAAAACCAGCGCTCTACCGGGGAGACCAAATCATCCTCTTTATGGTCCTACACTGCTGATGCTTAGTTTGGCTCTGCTTGAGAGCTGTTATGAATAGCACTACCATCTGTGTATAAGATTTTCTGTAAACATATGTTTTAATTTCTCCACTGTTCTTATTCTACTTCAGGATAAAATGGCTAGATCATATAGAAACTTAATTATAAAGTTTTTAAGGCACTGCTAGGATGTTTCTATGGCAACTGCACTATGTCACACTCCCACCAGTGGCACCTGAAGTTCTGGCTCTCTGTTGTTTGCCAGTACGTCTGTGGTGACCACACTGGTAGGTTGACAGCAACATCCCCTCGGAATGTGTGTGTGCATTCCCCTGGTGGCTAACGAGGTAGGGTCACTGAGCATCTCTGAGTGTTCTTCAGAGTAACAACAATTCAAATTATTTACCTGCTTAAAATGGATTTTAAAACTACTGAGCTATATCTGGGGCTAATTTTCTAAAGATAAGCAATTTAAAAACACTTTCTCTTACTCCACAGGTCGCCTCTTTGCTTTCTTGATGGTGTCCTTTGACACACAGTTTTTATTTTAGTGGTGTCCAGTTTATCATTGTCCATGGCAGGGCCCTTGATGTGAGATTTAAGAAATTATTGCAGTGGTCAGCAGGGTCTCCTCTAATCTCGTTTAGAGGAGCTTTATGGTTTTAATGCTTTTATTTGGTCTTTGGTCTATTTTGAGCTATTTTTTTTTTGTGTATGGTTGAAGATGAAGGTCTAACTTCACTCTTTTGTGCAAGGGTGTGTCCCTGTATACACAGAGACAATTCTTTTCCCAGTTAATTGTTTGGCACTTGTCAAAAACCAATTGACCCTGGCAGTGTAGGCTTGCCTTTGAGCCGTCCACTCTCGGGGACTTTCCTTGTGCTCCCTTAGCATGACTTTGGTCACCCCAGCTTTGTGGTATGTCTGGAACAGATGCGGGGACCCTGAGCTCTAGGATTGTTCTTCGAGACTGTTTGGTTATGCTATGGCCCGCATATGTTTGCATACGTATTTCATGCTCAGATGGACAATTTCTGCAAAGAATCCAGCTGAGGTTTGGAGAGGGACTGTTCTGACTGTAGGTCAACCAGGGGAATATTGATATGCTAAGAACTGGTCTTCTGACTAGTGAATGTGGGATGTCTTTCCAATTACTTAGCAATGATTGCAATCTTCAGAATAGAATCTGTTAAATTGTTACTATTTTGTGGGCCATGTCAGAAGCAAGGTCTCGCTGTGTAGCCCTGACTGTCTTAGAACTCCCTGTGTAGACCAAACTAGTCTCAAACTTATAGAGATCTACCTGGTTCTGCCAACCAAGTGTTGGGATAAAAGCAAAACCGCCACACCTAGTGATTTTATTTTTTTCAATGCTACTTTACATGAAGTTTTTCCTTAATTTCATTTTTGGACTGCTTGTTTCTAGTATAAATACAATTAATTACTGTGTGTTCTAGTAACCTGCAACTTTGATCAGTCAATTTATTAGCTTTAGTAGTGTGTGCCTATGTATATATGTGCACACATGTGTATGTAAGCTCCATAAGATTTCCTACATATAAGAATATATCATAATCTTACCTTTTTAAAAAATTATATAATTTGTTAACTGTATATGAGTACACTGTAGCTATCTTCAGACACACCAGAAGAGGGCATCAGATCCCATTACAGATGATTGTGAGCCACCATGTGGTTGCTGGGAATTGAACTCAGGACCTCTAAAGAGCAGTCAGTGCTCTTAACCCCTGAGCCATCTCTCCAACCCTTATAACATAGTTTTATCTTTAAAAAAAAAATGGGTGTCTTTTCATTTATTTTCTTGTCTAGTTTCTTTGGTTAGACCCTTTTTGGACAGTTGTAGAATAAAATGTAAAGAGTGGGCATGCTTGTCTTATTTTTGATTTAGGCAAAGGAGAGCATATCTATTCTCACCAATAAGTAGCATGAAGCATGTTAGCACGAAGAAGCACTGGGGAGCTCAGAACCCAGGAGATCTGGCCTGGTGTGAGCCTAGACTCATGAGCTCCTACTTTCTCTCCAATCTGGGGCTTTGAAGTAATTGTCAAGTGCTTTGTTTGCAAGAGAGGCTCTAGAGAGTACTGTTGTTAGGAGCAAGGTCTGAAGGTTGGGGAGGTCAAGGTAGGCTCTTGACTACAGATGGCAGTTAGGCAGTGTGACTAGAGAAGAGCCTTGAATTGGAAGTAGTAGCTTTGCCTTTGAGTGTCCTGGGCCTGGGAGCCGGCAGCATCCCCAGCTGTCTGTGTCTGGCAAGCATTTCTACCCACCCCCCCTTACTGACCTCTGTGGGGAAATGCTAAAAGAAGTACCCATGACTGGGCCCATGTCCAGTGGTCGTTAAGAGGGCTCCATGGAGGAGAGTCTATTTCAAGAGCACACCAAGTACACAAAAAGAAATTAGGAGAGAAGACAGAGGTTTGTAAGCTATGGGGAAGAGAGGTCGTGTTGGGGACATGTCTGGTGCTGAGCACTGAAGCTCCCTGCCAGGGGCCTGGTTTATGGCCAGGGCAGCTCACACTCTGTAGACCAAGTGGGACGTAAGGAAGTCACTGGTCACCGAATCACTAGATGACATTTGCCTCTCCTCTGTTCCACCCAAGGCTATTACACCTGGTTTCTCAGTCCCCCTCAGCACACGCTAATGGAGTTTCCACTTGAAGGCAGAAGCTCAGAGAGCACAGCTGGAGTTTGTGAACTGAGGTCCCAGGGTAGACAGGCAGGGATGTACTGACCAAGGAGGCCACTGCTCAAGTCCACATGGGCTAATATGAACACTGCTCTGGGAATCTCAAGACCAGACCTAGCACCAGATGCCTATGCTTCCCCAGGTGAGCAGGAACATTTCCCCCTTGAGTGTTCATTTGTGCATGGAGCTTGGTTTACAGTCACAGGAGAATACTTAGGGTATTTGTGTAAGCAGAAAGACTAGTTACATTTATCAAATAACTTAATTACTACACATAGAAGCCCTCAATGTGAGGGAGGGACCTTTGTCTCAGCTTCCGGAGTAGAACCCCAGAGTTAATGAGGTGACTGTCAGTCACCAGGGTCTCTGTCAGTGCGTCACTAGGCCAGGACAGGGACTGTGGGATCCTGCTGTAGGCACGTAGGTCTTCATTATCTTTTAAGTTTCCAGAACCTCAGTTTCTCTAGTATTAAAAGTAGTATAGAGGGCTGGAGAGATGGCTGGAGAGATGGCTCAGTGGTTAAGATTACTGGCTGCCCTTCCAGAGGTCCTGAGTTCAATTCCCAGCAACTACATACATGGTGGCTCACAACCATCTATAAGATGATCTGGTGCCCTCTTCTGGCATTCAGTTGAACATGGTGGTAGAGCACTTGTATAGATAAAATAAGTAAGTAGTATACATAATAAATATATATTTTTAAAACAGAGCAGAGTCAGCCTTATATCCCTCCTTGTTCATGGATGCATCTTGAAATCAGGCTCAAGGGAGGCTCACACTAGCTGTGTCTTGCTTAATGAAGGAGGGTTCAGGCCCTGTGGAGCCTGTGCATTTAGCAGTCTGTCCTTCATTGGACTTAGGACCTCACCCTGAGGCTGCCCTCCAACTCCTAGCCTTTCTGGTAGGAGACACCCCACTCCTCTTTTGGGGCTCAGGCTGCGGGGGAAGAGTGACTGACTGAGGCGACTGTGGATGATGACAAAGGTAAATTGTGAGGCTCCTGGCTTGCCTGGGTACTGTTCCTTCTGTTTACACAGTGGCTGATTCACCAGCTTAGCTGCCAGGCGCTCTTGCAGCCCGGAGTGAGGGCCAGGGGCCGTGGCTCTGTCTTCAGACGGGGAGCCGAGGTGCTGAGTGTAAGGCAATTCTCCATATGTATGTATTTTATGTATATGAGTATCTAGGGCCATTTCTCACACGCTTGACCTGCACTGGGTGGGAGCTGTTGATAGATCCATCTGTGGTAGTGTTCCCCATTTCCTTGGACCAGAGCCTTTAGGAAGCTTTGGACGTGGCCTGGTGGTGGCCACTCAGGGGTGGGGCTGCCATCGCTGTGGGAACCCCCTTGCAGTTGTAATGGAGGGCCATGGCAGTTCAATGGATTGTTAATATGAGTAAATGGGTCTCTGTGGGACAAAGTGACACAAAGTCCTCTAGACTCCTCTTCTGCCTCCTCTGTTACTCACCTGGCTCAGGTGGCTGGCCCCCAAGGGTACTGCTGCCAAGATGAGCAGGGGGAGCTGCCAGGGATATAAGGGGATGTGGGCTAGCCCTGCTGCTTCTGGGGCCCTGAAGGCTGACTTAGCCCTAGCCCTGACCCTGACTTGCAGTCTTGGGTCAGCACTGCTACCCATTTACTTTGGAGGACTTTGCTCTTTGAAAATCCGAGATCTGCCCCAGACCCACCGCCTGGGGTCCCAGTCTGCTTGAGCTTCTCCCTGTCTACCCTTCTCCCTCTCTGAGGTTCCTTGCAGAGCTGTGGGGTTGAAGCCAGGGACCCTAGGCTCCTGTGTGGAAAGGCTCGCCTTCTAGGAAGAGGTCATTGTTCTACCTGGACTGTCATTGGCAAGTTAATTCAAAGAGGAATTTATTAAAGGCCAACTGTATACAAGGCTGTATGGAACCAATGTGACCAATGACAGGATGGTCACTGAGCAAAGGTGAACTTAGCCCTATCCCTCTCCCACAAGGCCTCAGCTAGTCTAGCCACGCATCTTCAACCTGGAGCTGTCTGCTGTTTTGCTGTTTCCCTAAAACAGCCTCCAGGGTTGGGAGTCGAGCTGTTCTTAAGCAGGATCTAGTCGCCCCAGGCCCAGGCCCCCTGGGAATGAATGGAAGGCTTTGGCTGATGAGGACTGGCAGCTCCCTCCTAGTTCCTGTTCTATTTGCATTTCCCTCAGAGACAGGACCACTTAGAAACCTATAAATGCCTGGCAGGGCCCATGGCCCAGGCGAGTATATAAATCGGGACTTGTAAAAGCCTAATAGTCCCCTCTGGACAGGCGAGAAAGGCGCGTGCCAGAAGTCCTCGGGCGGGTCCAGGGGCTCAAACCCCGAGCTGCCATGTAGACTGACAGGATAGGGTGAGGCAGGAGGGCTGCTGTACACTGAATGCTAACGCCACCCAAATGGCCGCAGATAGTGACTGCCTTCTGCCTCAGTCTTTTTCTCTGCAAAGTAGGTCACGACACTTAGCATACCAAATGGACTAGAGCTGGATGTACCATTGGGAGTCAGCAGGTAGGGGGAATTTTAGCGTTCTAATATACTGGGTATGGTGGGGTAGGCTCTCCATGGCTGACCAGGCTAACCTCAGACCCACTCTTTCTTTATATAATCCACACCCCTCTTCCTCCCCCCAAGACAGGGTTTCTGCATAGCTTTGGCTGTCTTGAAACAAGCTCTGTAAAACAGGCGGCTTCGTACTCAAATATCCACCTGTCTCTGCCTCCCAAGTACTGGGATTAAAGGGATGTGCCACCACTGCTGGGTTGATATTCTTTATGGTCCTACTGCGTGTGAGATTCTGTAGATTCATTCTCTCTCTCTCTCTCTCTCTCTCTCTCTCTCTCTCTCTCTCTCCCCCCCCCCCCTTTCTCTCTGTCTCCTCCCTCTCCCCCCTCTAGTTTCAATGATGGGTTTGGGCAGGTATGCAATGGGTTTAGGCAGGAGGTCCTATGGAACCTCCTGGGCCTGGGAAGGAGGAGGGCAGATCAGGGCTCACTCTTAGGGTTTGTGTTCTAGCAGAACTTTACCTGGTCAAACCCTACCCTGTCCTGTCCAGCAGAGGGAGCTCCTGAGGAGGAAGAAGCTCTCGCTTCATTTCCTACTCTCCATGAGGTTTATCTGGACTGGGCAAGTGGAAAGAGGCCAGCAGTGAGGGGGTTCTCAGGAACTGCCCTCTGCGTGGATTTCTTGTGGTGCAGCGGGAGGGGGCAGGGCCCTCTGCCTGATGGTATGAGTCCTGAGGTAACTCACAGACCCTTCAGATGATCAAGAATCCTTGGGGGGTGGGGGGCAGATACCAATCTGGGGGATTCCTGGGCCTGGCCATTGGGCTAGAGGGTCAGATTGCACAACATTCCAGAGACGCTGGTCCAGCTGAGGGGTCAGTGGATGAAGCCCTGCCCCAAAGGCCTCTTCCCCCTACTGTCCTGAGTGTGTGCCCTAGTCACAGAAAGATGATTTCATGTGCTGGTTGTGGCAGGTCAAAAAAAAAAAAATGGAGGAAAGGAATGAGACAAGAGGGTGAACTGGAGAGGAGGCTCAAGGCAGTGAGAAAGGAGGAAGGCACAGGTCAACATGGCAGCAAGAGACAGTGGGGCTGGGAGGGAGGAGAGGGAGTGTGGAAGAAGGGAAGGGAAAGAGGAGGGGACAGGGCTCCTTGGGAGTTCAAGTGGGTGGTAGGGGTGGGGACAACTTCAGCTGGTCACTTACAAGGTCAGGTGTGGGTTGTCCTGGCATTGGACAGACTCACTTCCATTGGTCTAAAGGCTCCCATAGGGCCTCTAAGCTATGCCCTGTCCTCCTATGACTTCTCAGGCCCAATGAGAAACAGCAGCCTACCCTGGGTGACAATGACAGTCCCATCTCCCCATCACTTAGGGTCATGAGGTCCCTGGGTATGACAACAAGGTGGCTCCCAGGCTCTTCGGTGTGAAGGACAGAGCTGAGGAGTGGCCAGGATTGGCTGAGGAAGGGATCAAAGATGGCGTGGAGATATGGAGACCCTCCTGTGCTGTGCTCACGTTAGGAGACACTGCTGAGCCTCTGAGGATTCCTGGAATGAGTGGGATGGGGAGCCAGAATCCCAACAACCGTGGCAGTCCCAAGCCCTTGAGCTTTGCCTGGTACCTCCATAGCTTGCCTGTCTTCTCTGGTCTGCTTCTAACGGCCTTTGTCTCCTCCCTCTCTCCTCTCTGAAACTAAATGGAATCCAACTGCCAGCACCCTGTGTGTTCCCTGTGTGCTCGAGGCTCAGCCCTTTTCATTATTAATAGAAATATGTCCTCATTGTACAGCCTAATGCTGCTTATCTGGAGTGGATTAAGGGCCTACAATGACATGCAGCATTGACTCCTGAGTATCCCTGCTAGAGGAAATTCGCCACAGCCTAATTAGTTCCATAAAAAGTAGGGGTGGGGAGGGCTGGGGAGGGCACCCTGGGTGGGAGTCAGGGGCCCTTTGTGCTGTGTGACTTAGGTTGGTTTTTCCTCTGAGGCCTGGACTGGGCCTACACCAGGAGGCCAGGGCTGAGGGCAGATGTGGGAGGCAGGGAACCCTGAGTTCAAGGGCCCAACGGCACACTGAGTGTGGAACATGGGGTGGCTGCATCATATGGGTGGGTTACTTTACCCACTCTGTTCCTCAGTCTATACAACGGGACAAGTGGCTCTCTTACACAAGGACAATTACGATGAAAGAGGTTATTGTAGTCATGGGAGACGGCATCCATTAAGTCCATCCCATGCTTGAAAGACAACCAAGAGCTGCCACCAATCCAGGAATGTGTGATGCTTAATACTACAAGACTACTGCGGGGCCCAGGCATGACCCTGCAAGCCATGCTGGTACTTCACTGGGTACAGTCCCATAGAGCCCTGGACCCCTGGAACAACAGAACTCAGAACAGTGGCGTCTTCTCAGCTTTGGGATGGACTCAGGTATTGGGGTGACTGAGGTGTCTCTAGATGACAGAGAAGGCGTGAGTATGCTATCTAGCATGGACAAGGGGCTTCAGTTTCCCTTCTGAAGAAGGGGGCCACTAAGCTCTCTCCCTTTTACCTCTGCCATGTAGACTGAGTTGGGACTGTATCTTGGTGGCTGCAGCTCAGTGAGGGAGCAGACCCTCCTGAGAGCATTTCTGAAGTCAGGGAGGGCTGGTACAGAGGGGTTAGTAGGGAACTTAGCCCCCTCAATCTCCTACCAAGTGGGATGCTTGCCTTCATCTTTTCCTCGGGTGACGCTGACATGAAGCTCACTTCTAGACAACCTCTGCAGACTAGATGAAGGTCTGTTGTCTGGGCTGGATGCCAGAGACAGGAGAGTCAGGCAGGCCTGGTGCTCTCAGCACTGGTCTCCTCTATAGGCTGAGGCCATGAGTGGGTGTGGGTTCCCCTGGGTTCAGTGCTCTCTGCACCCAGATGGTCTGTGGGGTGCCTTGTACCTCTTGCTTTACGAGGCTGTTGGGTCCCACGGTGTCCTTGACTTGCATACAATACAGTCCAGACAGCAGAGCCAAAGCTGGCTGACGGCAGGAGAGAAGGCTAGATCTCTCCCTCTCCTTCTCTGTGTGTATGTGCATATGTAAATACGTGTGTGTGTGTGTGTGTGTGTGTGTCTGTCTGTCTGTCTGTCTCTGAGTACCTTTCAGACTTTCTGCTCCTCTTCTCTGGGACTATCTCTGCCTAGCTTGCTGCTGGTGACTGGCCTGGGGTCTGTAAGGACTGCTGTATAGGGTTGGAGAAGAGGGCTTCTATCCCAGAGCTGTACCCAGGTTCTCCTGGACACGGGGCTCTTCATTGCACTTCCCTCAGGTCTTCTGGGTCTCAGCCTTTAGGCTGAATCCCAAAGTAGAACCAAGCCTTCATGTCTAGTTTCCAGTTTTTAATGTTTTTCTTGTAAAACCAAAAATATAAAACTTGCAGGGAGTAAGAGAGGTCCTGTACACTGTATATACATATAAAACTTGCAGGGAGGAAGAGAGGTCCTGTACACTGTGTATACACGAGGTCTGTGATGTGAGAACCTTAGGGAGAGAGAGGAAGACGCAGTCAGGGGGCTGTCAGAGGGCCACAGTTCCTGGCAGACAGCTCTGAGACCAGACAGCCCTCCAGGTAGGGAAGTGCCCCCGTGGTGCGGCCTCACTGCCTCTTGTGGGAAGCACCATGGTGGATGGATAGCAAGTAGGTGAAGTAGTGTCAAGAGCTGGGCAGGCAGGCACAGCAGCACTCCCTCCTTCAGGTGTCGGTGTAGATGGACGGGATGTGACTCAGGCAGTGGTCAAAGGCTCCATTGGGGAAGAAGCCACAGTCCTCGGGACCACTGGGTACCAGGTCTTCAGATGGCTGTGGCTGCAGAGCTGGGGGACACGGGGTTTCTGCCAGTGCCTCGTAGCCTGTGGACAGAGAGCAGAGGGTCAGAGTGGGGTGGGGGTGCCCAAGGCTGAGCTACGTGACCCATTTGGGGTCTCTCCTATTATGTGCCTTTCATGGGACCTACAGATGGGGGTGCTGGTGAGCTGGGTGGAGAGGAGACATGGGGTCTTGCACTCCAAAGAGCCCTGGGGAGCTGAGAAGACAGGCTTGGCACACCCTTCCCCAGTCTTTGACTGTGGTATGGAGGAAGGGAGGGAAGGAGGAAGAGACGGAGGTGGGGGAAGGGATGGAGAAGGTAGGAGCATCATGGCTCCTACTCTTAGAGGTTGGACCCTCTTGGTGGAAGGAACTCAGCTCCCCATTCTTCCAGGTCCCCCAACCAGACTCAGGATGCCTCAAGAGGGAAGCCAGCATCACTGCAACTTAGTAAGTGATCATTAAGCCCAATTACGTTAACTTCACAGCAGTTCTGTGACATGGGACTCGCTACCTTTATAGTGAAAGGGTGGGCTCAGGGAGGGGCGGATATCTAAGATTGCACTACTAGTAAGTAGGGGGCTGGCAGTTAAATGCAAGTCCACTTGGCTCTAGGGACACCTGGCCTTTCTGGAGGACATGTTGTTTCCAGAGTGAGGTCACTGCTCAGAGGTTCTTACCTTGAGGCAGAGACCTGAAAGGATCATCCTATCCAATGCCCTGACCCTGAGCTGCTGTCATGATTTTATGAGGCTTTGGTAAGTGGGTCTCAGTCTCCCACATCTATAAAATGGGTATGAGGTGAACTGTCCTGAAGCCTTTTGGCCCATATATTTGTTCATCCTGGGACTATTAACATTGTTATGGGAGGTGGCTAGCAGTGAGACAGTTGAATACAGTTGGAACAGGCGCTGGGACAGACTAGAAGAGGCCCCTCTCTGTACTAATGTCAGACTGCTGAGTTAATATATCCCCCCTGGGTTGGGGCTGGGAGCACAGGCTGGTGACAACCAACAGTACAGGCACAGAGTGGGTACCTAACCCAGAGGTGGCCTGCACGCAGCCCTGTCATGTGTATATGTGGCCCTTATCTATCCACAGATGCACGTTCACTGTACTCACACACAGGTCCAAACACAGCATCTGAAGCAGCTCTACATGCTCATGCTCACATGTGCATGCGTGTCACATGTGCATGTCTGTGGAGTCTGAGTCTCAGGGTAGGTAACGATGTGAGAGAGGTATGTGACCATCAGCACATCGTAAGAATACACGCATGTGCCATGGGTGTGCCTCAAAGTGCCCAGAACCACCTGGGCCAGCCCTACATGCATGCAGATGTGCTCACAAAATGGCAAGGGAGCACACAGACTCAGAGCACACACACAGCCAAGGCCCCAATGATGATGGAGCCACAGGTCCGTGTTGACTGGTGGCCTCCCTGCCTGGCCCTACGTCTAGTGTCCGGGTTCCTGTTCCCCACTGTGCTGCTCACAGGCTACTCAAAACCCTTCTACAGGGCCTCAGCTTCTCCTTGGTCTGAGCCTTAGGGTCTTCACTGAATCTGGACCCTGGGGCTGACTTGGGCGGGGGGGGGGGGGGGTTGGCTTAGGTAATTCAGAAGGAGGAGCTACCCACCAACAGGCTGCCCTGAGTTCTGCTCTGCCTTCCGGATAGAGCCTGATTCCAGCTCTGGGCAACATGCAGTCCTCCCTGTCCACAGCATGTCTGCACCTAACAGGGCTAGAGCATCAGGTTTCCTATCCCCTGCACTCTCAGATCCCTGGGCCTGCAGGGACCAGGCATGCCCCAGGCCCCACCTCTTCCTGGTTATCTCCTGTGAAGCAGGGATCAGCTGTATCTGCAGGGTCCAAGGCTGTGCTGAGCCAGAACTCAGCAGGTGCCTGATTAACACCCAGTATGAAACACCATTAGGACCGTAAGTTCCAGTCTAATTCAGGGAACCTAGGGACTGACAGCATTTAGATACAGCTGAGCAAAGCTATGTCATGAATGCAGTCATTCTAGCAAGGGTGTATCCTAGCCCAGGGAGACTGCTTCTGAGCAGGCTTCTGCTTCTATCTCTACATGGGAGGCCTTACCACATAGGGCTGTTAGACAGACATGAATTAGTGGACAAAGTCCAAATAGGCTTGGTAGTGTTCCAGGAAGGGAGGTTTGGGGAGGCTTACCTGGGGCAGATAAAGGTGTGCTGAGGGTGGAGTAGGTGTTGGGTCGCAAGGGGTCGAAACCGTGGGCATCACCCACCAGTCCATCCCTGGAGGCTGCTGGCTCAGTGGTCCGGTAGCAGTCAGCGTAGGGGAAGCAGTTCTGGATGGAATGGAAACTGCCTTGGTAGCCTGCAAGAGGAGGCAGGGATGGCGGTGATGGACAGAAGCAGCTGGGTCATTGAGGGAACAGCCCCCTTGTCCAGTCCAGGCATTGAGGGTGTGAATGAGGAGAGAGACAGGAAGGTGGTCTGCTAAAGTCTGTGGCTGATACTGGAGACCCACAAGAGGGATGGCTGGCCCTCCGCCTCCCATATCCACCACACTCACCCAGTCTTCCTCCAAGCCTCTTACCTATCATTAAGGCAGGAGACCAATGTGGTCCTTGGAACCCAACCTGTCTCCCCCAGGCCCCATGTCAGTCCTTTGGGTCAAAAGGGGTTGAATGCAGCTTACCTTGGGGGCTGGGCAGAGGTGGTGGTGGGCTTTGGAAGGATGGGTAGGTAGGCTTGCTAAGGATCGTGGAGAATGACTGTCCCCCTGGAGACTGACTCTGGGAGGCTGGTGGCAGCGGTGGGGGACCAAGCCCCTTCAGTGGGCTGACCATAGGTGAGAGGAGACCAGGCCCCAGGCTGGAGAGAATAGAGTACCATATGACTTCAGAGCAGCCAGGACAGAGGCACGACCCAGGGCCCCAGCACCTGCTCTAATTTACAGTGCCGTGACCATGTCTGTGAGCCTCCTGCTACAGCTATAGTTTAGTTGAGAACTCAGTATTCAGGTCTTCCAGTATACAAGGAACAGAGAGATGTCTATGGCCTCAGAAATCCACAGACCAGAGTTTAAACTTCTGGCAGTTTCTACCAGACACAGACCTTGGGATGCTGGGAGCTTCAGTTTTCCTGCAGGGTGCTGTGTTTACCTGACATGCTGTAGCCCTCACTATCATGGGTTAAATACCATCCACCCCTGCTGTCAACCAGCCCTCCAGCTATGTGCCACTATGGCATTCTGGAAGAGGGACAGAACAGGCCATCTGAAGTCTGATTCACTAAGTCCCTTTTTTAGTTCAGGAAACCAAGGTTCAGAGAGGCTGCACAAAGCTTTCTGTCCACATGGCCACAAGGCATTGGCCTCACAGGTTTTGATGAGAGAATAATCAAAACGATGTAAGCAAATGACCCAGTACAATGTGCACACGTCCTCACTGATAAATCCTGCAATGGGAAGGGAAAGTAGCTGGTGCACCTGACACGCGGGCTAGAATCTTACCCCACTGTGCGGTGTACTTCAGAGAGCCTCTCCTACCGCCCTGCTGTGTGTCTCCTATTGCATGGCTTCTGTGATGGAAGGGTTACCGTCTACAGTCACTGTAACTTAAGGGGCCCAGGCTCAAGCCCGTGCTCTTTGGAAGCTCTTGTGAGCTAAAAATGCAGGGCTTCAGAAAGCTGCAGGGTACCTTGAACGCAGCCATGTTGAAGGCGTGCTGCCTGACTTCCCTGCAGTCCCTACAAGCCAGGCTCCCAACTTTCCATCCTAACCTGAGTTCTGTTTACAGGATTTTGGGCTTAGGGACTCTGAACCCATGCTCAGGCTTACAGCCTGACAGTGCGCGCATGCACTGCAGGGGTGTGGGTGTGTGTGTGTGTGAGAACAGTAGCCAGGTCCCCAAGGCTTCAGTTTGACTCGTGGCATTTCCTGGACCGTCTATATCGATGGTTCTCAACCTGTGGGTCATGACTCCAGTGGATTGCATATCAGATATTTACACTGTAATTCATAGCATGAGCAAAATTACAGTTCTGAGGTAGCAACATGCTACCTTTGTGATGGGGGAGGTCACCACAACATGAAGAACTGTATTAAAGGGTGACAGCACTAGGAAGGTTGAGAACCGCTGGTCTATAGTAAAGCAGACAGTAAATTCAGGACCATGGCTCTAGGCCACCTTAAGCAAGGCAGATTATCCTCACCCTCCTACTAGAAGTTAGATTCATGGGGCCGACTCTGGATAAGAAGGACTGGGTGGCAGATCTTAGGGACACACTGGAGGTAAATTCTGCTTCCTTCAGCCCTGGCAGCCTGCTCCTACAGTCTTGCCAGTATACTGCCATCTCCCACCCACTTGAGATGTCACTGTCTGAAGTTCAAGAGCCAAGTCCTCATTGACCCTCTGGGTTACCCTTTCCAACTGTTAATGTTTCCATACCGTGGGGGACAGGGTCTCCCTCAGTGCACTGCCAACTGTGAAGGCCGGGCCACATTCTCCTAGCGGATGTCAAATCAAGACATGGTAGATAAGAAGTTCTCTCCTTCATAACTGTGTGGTGTCTGACTTGTCCCCTGTCTCATCAGAGTATCTAAGACCTAGCTGTGCCTTGCAGGGAGGGCCAGCCATGGTCTTCTGCATAACCAGGGCCTACAAAGGGGCCTGGCATGTGCCAAACAATCGCCAACATCCACAAACACATTCTTTTTGACACAGGGTCTTACTGTTTATCCCAGGCTGCCCTTAAACTCACCATCCTCTTGCCTCAGTGTTCTGAGTGCTTATTTTCAGGTGTCTGGTTAACATGCCCTGCCACAAAGCAGCTTTCTAAACCCACCGATGAAGTGCAATGCAGAAGCAAGCATGGGTCTGGGGGAAGCATGTGCAACTTCAAGGTTTATTTTCTCTGTCCAGACCCGCCATAAATTCTCCTTTGCCATCTTCACAGCCGGTGAAAATTAAACAGAATGCAATTGTGCACAGCAGACACAGAGGCTGGTCCACACCACTCCAATGGCAAGAAAGTCACCTGGAGCCAGGTACCTCTCTGGAATCAGGCAAGTAACTCCGGAAATGCATGCTTGAGCCTCGGCTGGAGCCTATATAAGTTGCCTTGGACCTGGCTGGTAGCCCCAGGGCTCCATGCCTTCCTTGTGCAAGGCTGGGAAAGAAACCCACCAAATTTGGTATCTCCTCTGAGCCAGGGTAAATACATTTGGTCATGAAGTCAGGCCCCTCTTTAACATATTTTTGAGTGAATCAGATAATTCTGTCAAGCTATTTAAACGTCCCAGCAAACCGCTGGGGAGCCCCAAGTGGCCAGTCCCTGTTGATTTTGGCAAGCAGGGGAAGCTGAAGGCCTTCCCGCCCATCTCTCCTCTGGGGCTGAAAAAGAAACCCATTCAGGCCAGCCCCAGGCTGTGTCAGCCATGGGGCCCTTCTCTCCAGCAGGCATCCGGAACCCGGGCGCCTGGCGGCTGGGGACAGCCCTCGCCACTCTGCAGGCCAGGGTGGGCGGGTGGACTCGGGTCCTGTCTTGTCATCACTCTGCCTCTCCCTGTAGGCATTCCTGATGGGTACTTATGCCGGCGGCAGGCGGGTGATGAATGAGGCCAAGCAACTCGCCCAGGCCCTGCAAGAGCCTCTGCTTTAATGTCTTAGTTGAGCCTGGCCACTGGCTAAGCAGGTGGCCTGAGATGGGGACAGAAAGGGCAGGGGAGACTAGGGAGGGGACCTGTCCCAGGTGACATAAGCAATGCCAGGCACGGGTGGGTGGTCCTCGCCATGTTCCTGGAGAAGGGACTTTTAATGCCTTTTATGGAGGAAGAGACAGAGGTTCACAGAGAGCCTAAAATGCTGGTTTCCCCTCGCCTAGCCAGGATCAAGCCTGTGCTGACTGCCATCTGGGTTCTCTCCATATCTGCCCAGCCTAAACTCAGGCTGCCATCTCTTATCCCAAGCCCTTCACTGCCCCTCACCATGCTGTTGGCCTGGCCTAACCTTTAGGATACCTCTGTCACTGGCCTTATGTCTGGTTCTGGCAGCCTCTCTCCAGCTCGGGATCCCACATCCCAGTTCCTCTCCACCCCAGCATATCCCAGGTCTCACCACGCCTGCCTTTGTCCATGCCGCTCTTTTCCGCCCACCTGCCCCTGGATCCTGGCTTAGCACTCCCCCTGTAGGCAGCCCATCTGGCCCACTGGCTTCCTTTCTGGGCCTCCGCAGCCCTTTCTGTTCCTCTCTCATATGGTTGAACTGTGCAGCCTGTCCAACATCTCTTCACACAAAGCCAGCACTGGTCCAGCGTTGGGGCCACGGAGCTGCTCACAGGGATCAGGAAAGAACAGATGAATGAATGGCAAGAGGACAGGGAGGAGCAACAAGCCACAGACGTGGTAATAAAGCCAGACTGATCCTAGGTGTACAGTGGTCAAGGCTATGTAGCCTTGGGGAGGGAGGGCAAGGAAGGAGGAAGTTGCTAGGGGCAGACCTGGAGCAACCAATTCAAGCAAGTCACTACTGGTAATAAACTAAGTAGGTGGGGGTTAAGGACTGGGACTCCCTCTGGTCATGTAGGAGGACAGCAGCATGTTCCCAGATCCAGCCAATAGGGCAAGGAGCATACTGAAGACAGTGATCCTGTGAAAGCTCTGAGGGTTCCAATGGGACCCAGGTTGGCCCCTCTGTGGAAAGTCTGGTATCAAATGTCCAAAGAGCCAGAGAGATAGATGCTGGAGGGGTACCCGTGAGAGCCTTGTTGCAGCAGAATTTTCTCAGGGGCTTCTGAAGGGAGGATGTGGGTGGCTAGAAGACTGGGTACCAATACGTCTGCCTCTGGTGGTAGGGGTGTCCCTGGGAGGCACCAACATTTTACACAGAAGGTGGTACAGAGCACAGGCCCCAGTCAGTGATGCATATATGTAGGCTGCTGTCATCAGTCACAGCAGATTGTGTTCGGTTCACCTGCCTGTCCACTCAAGTGCTCAGGTGTGCGGCTCACCTGCCTGTCCACTCAAGTGCTCAGGTGTGCGGTTCACCTGCCT
>NW_021604579.1:11287451-11330393 GCF_004785775.1 Grammomys surdaster
AGTGCTCAGGTGTGCGGCTCACCTGCCTGTCCACTCAAGTGCTCAGGAGTGGTCCCTGATGATTAGTTAGCCATACATACCCATCCCTGGTGCTCTCAGCTGTGGGTAGAGGGGACAGGTGATGGTGGGAACCAGTGGTGACCTCCAGTGGGTGGTGCCTGGAAGGGACGTCATGGGAGGGGGACAGGATGCCTGAAGCAAGCCCATTTTGTGGGGTGACAGAGCCAGGATACACACCTGCAAGGAACCAAACACATGTTACTGGGCTTTGGCCACTTGTAAGGGTAAGACCATCTCAGGAGTCATGACTATCTGCTTATGCAGAGAATGACAAGAAGGACACTCCACCGAGAGCAGTGATGGCATCACTGGTTCAGATAGTGGCTGACAGAGTTGAGGTGGGGGACGACACCTCAACTGTAATGACAGAGATGATGGTGGAGGACTGTCAGAGGTGTGGTGTGGAAAACTTGTTTGGAGTGAGCTGCTTCAAATCTCCATGGGGCTATCGTGGAAAAGCAGGGCATGGCTCTGTATCCCCAGAAGCAGGGGAACCTTAAACTGGAGAGAGAAACTCAGGGCTTTGGTAGAACCTTCTGACAGCCCGGCTTCCTTTGCATAAACTAAACCTTGCCTCTGCAGACATGGGCAGGAAGAGCCTGGGACTCTACCATGACCATCTGCAGAGGAATGGCTGACTCTGGAGGCTTCTAGAAGACCTACTATGGATAGTTATCCAGGCTGTGTATCCTACAGGAGAGTCCCACTCAAGGACGGGAGTCACACAGTTGGGCTAACAGACCAAAAGTTCTAGGTCAGAGTCACATGTTGGTCCAGAGTTCCAGCTGAGGGCCTGGGAACCATAGAAGGCAGTATTGCCAAGGAGCCCCTGTCAGTAGAGGATGGCCCCTCCTCCGGGCAGAAGGCCTGCACTTTATCTTGTGGTGCTGGAGATAATATCTAGGTCCCCATGCATGCTAGGCAAGACCTCTGTCACTGAATCACATTGCCAGCTCCAGGGCAGAAAGTTTCAGATGCTCCCTACTTCACCTGAAAACTAATGGGACCAGTTTTGCCCTCTTGTAACCTAGTATGCTTATCTGATGGAAATATTAATGTTCTTGAGACCAAGAACATGGATTCTTGCATCAAGGTGACAAGGACTTTCTTTCCCTTATGCGTTCAGCAGTGCTGGTGCAATGTCCACTGGCTGGCCAGTCTCCCCCTGCCAGCTATTACTTCTTAAATGTTCTAGTTGTAAGGGGGTTGGGTCAGGAACTTGCACTCAAAGCTTTTTAAGACCACTTAAGGTCTTGCCTGAGAATACCCAGGTTTCTTTCAGGGTGAGTTCAGCTGCTTAGTATTCTAAGGCTATGTCATCCTAGATCAGACATTCTGACCAGAACCTACAGGAGGCTATTATCAGGGCATTCAATGGGGCTGGGCCACAGGCCTGAGGCAGCATCAAAGAGCTATGATATCGGATAGCAGCACTCTGCCTTGAAGACCCCAAGGTGACTGTGGCTAGCTAGCACTAAGAAAAGTCTCATTATTAGGACATCATGGTTAGTAACTATGATATTTATGTGCCAAGCTTCTCCATATGCCTAATCTGACAGTTTAGAAACTCAGACTCCTGAACATCACACTCCAAATGGAGAGGTTGCCTACTTGAGGCAGAGATGTCAGCTGAGCGACCACCCTGTGGCTGTCCTCCCCAGTGCTGCCTCCCTGCCTTGAGAACCCTACGGCCAGAGTCAGCAGTGCTGTGTCCTACAGGGTCAGCAGTGCTGCCCACCCACTGCTGCCTGTCCTGGCCATGCATCCTCCTGCCTTGGTCAGGTGGTACCTGGAGGGGAAGGTCATGGGAGCAGCATGGTCTAGAGTTGCTCAGCCTGCTCTGCTGTGCACTCTCCTCAGTACCCCCTTGCCTGCCATCTTGAATCAATTTTGAGGTCCTGACAGCTGGGAAGGCTGGAATGTTGATAGGTCCCTCCACCACGCTGACACCCACTTCTCACATCCTCACTACTTGTCATGGCACCCTGTGGGGCTGAAGACATGCCGGCTAGGTAAGTGTCCCCTCCCAGAGCAGGCAGTGACAAGCTTACATCATCGCTCCCTCGCCCCCTCAGTTTTGGACTCTTCTGACCCTCCTAGAATCTGTCCCCTGCCTTTGTTGCTGTCCTGGCTGATGCCCTTGTCTTTACCATCCCAGTTAGATGAATGGCAGTGACAGAGCATGCACATGGACAGTGGATGGAATAGAAGAATCGCCAGACGGTAAGGGCCATGGAAGTCTCCCCAGACCACACCACTTTGGGCTGTAAAGCAGCAACATCAATCATCAGCCATGAACACTTAACCTCTGGCCTAACATCTGTTCTCAACTGTGGCTCAGGCGTCTCTGTGCAGCCCAGCCCCAGGGAGCGCCTGGCAGGCTATCCTTCCTGCTTCTTGCTGGGTTGGGGAGCTGAGGCCAGTACCATAGCAGATATGAAGAACTGTGTGAGATGGCCTTAACAGAGCTATGGGAGACATCCAATGAAGAGAATGGCCTCAGAGACACAGTCTGGGCTCAGGGAGGCAGTCCCCATGTGAAGCGAGCAGTGGGAAGCAGATATATGTCCTGAATAGCCATTGGGGTGCATTTTCAGCTTTGTCCTTACAGCAGGCACAGGAGGGGCACTGAGGAAGACTTGATCTCATCCATACTAGGCAGCAGGCAGGCAGGCATGATACCAGCCAGAGGCCTTCCACCAGAGTATGTCCTGGCGGGTTTGTTTCTCAGTAATGTAGCTTGTAGCTGGGGACTGGATGAGATGCCATCTGTTAAGAGAGACAATTAATGCGGTCCCTGGCCCTCCGTGAGGACAAAGAGGCTCCTGGGCTGACCTGCTGCTGCTGATCTAGATGGGTTAGTTCTTTTTGCCTGGTGAGTTCTCTCAAGGTAGACACATGGGGGCTGTGGGAGCCAGGGCCTCAGGCAGCTGTGCCCCCATCAGTGGGAGGCCCTCTCTGGAGTTCTCAGTTTGGGGTCCCAGCAATAGAGAATAAGCTCCTTCCTGACCCATTTAGCCCTACAGTTTTGGGATTTGGGGTACCTAGCTGGGGTGTGTGCATCCTTTCTCCTTGTATGAACCTTGGGGCACCCACACACAGTAGGCCTGCAGATGGGTGAAAACCTGTTCTTCCAAGGCTATCTGGTAAGGGCCCTGACATGTTTTAAAGTCTGATACTACTTCAGTGTTGGGGGAAAGAATATAATTAGAAAATAAAAAATGCTTTAAATGGTTGGAGTAATTCAAGAAATCCCAGAGGGCAACTGAGCTCTCTGCTCTGAGGCTGTGGTTTCCTCAGGGGTGGAAGACACAGCCCAAGAACCTCCCGCTGAATCTAAAGGCCATGCTGCCCGCAGCTGGCAGTGTTCCCAAGCCATGAAGCCAAGACTCTTGCCATGTCCTGAGTATGCCCTGCAGCCAGCAGCTGCTGTTCTTGCTGGACCACTGGCTATGAGCGTTGCCCAAACGGGCCTTCAGGGTCAGGCCCAGAGTGCCCTATGCTGGGCCACAGAGCTCAGCAGTGAGTATGCTGTGCTTTTGGCTAAGTTGCCCACCCCTCTCAAAGCCTCAGCTTTCTTTTCTGAAGGAGTCTGGGTACTGAGCAAGACCTTAAGTCCAGATTGGGGCTGGTTGGGTGCTTGCTTCTTGGAGTGCCTCATTATGGTAGACGTGCCACAAGGAAGAACTGGCTTACACTCGGAGGGGTAGATTCTTTTCACAGTTATTTCAGACAGGGCCACATGTCCCCCAAGCCTGGTTCTGCATGTCTTCCAAGCTGGGTGCTGCTGACTCGGGGATGAGGCAGACTCAGGCTTTCTCCAGAGGAGTTCCCTACTACAGGCTGGTAGGGGGACAGAAGGGAAACTGACAGCCCCAACGAAGACTTCCAAGAGGAAGGGAATAAGGAGGCAGGTTCTGAGAGCAGGGTAAGAGCCATCATGGTGAAGGAAGAGGGGGAGAGGGCATCCAGGAGGCCTCCATCAGACTAAGGGGGAGTGGGCGCCATCTTATGGCAACGGGGAGTTATTCATGAGCATCTACCTACTTAGAAGAGTTGTGAGAAGACATCCTGAAAGTGCAGGGGTGGGGGTGGGGCAGAAGCAATGGAGTTCAGGAGACATCGTACCCTGCAACAAGTCTTACCCATATGCCCTTGGGGCCGACACTGTGTCGGAGTCCTCCTGAGGGATGCCTGGCAGAGAAAAGGCCCACTGGCTGTGCCCAGGCCCTGCCTCATGCGAACATACCTGGGAGTAGTTCCTGGCTCAGGGTTTGGCTGCTCTTCCCTCTGCTGGCCTGCAGAGGTGTGGATGCTTGGAGCTGCTGCAGTGCCAGACACTCGGACAGAAGGTCAGCCTCTGGATCTGCGCCCGTGTGCAGCTGGGAGGCAAGAGGTGAGGAAGGGTGGGTGTCAGGTCACCGCCCACAGGCAACCCTGGCTTCAGGGGACAAGGCAGGACAGGCAGAGGCCTTAGGCAGGGCCATCTTTGCGGTACTAGTGTACCACATGGGGAAAGCGGGCTAATAGACACAGTAAGGACTTTGGAGAAGAGACGTCAGCATAGGATTTGACGTACAAGGATTTTACTAGGGGCTGTTCTGAGGAGGAAGCAATGCCAGAAAGGCTGGGCATACCTTTAGCCCACTGAGCCAGGTTAGGAGGGAGGGAAGCCTCTCAGGCTCCAGTTGGGGTCCTGTGTCTCTTGGGAAGGGTCTCCTTGTGGTCCCTGAGGGGTCAGCTTTAGAGGTGTGGCCTCAGCATAACCTGGGAGGGATGGTCAAGTGCAACTAATGGGCCTTTGCAGCTCCCATCAGGGCAACCTGTGGTGGTAGGAGTGATGTTGCTTAGCAACCGTCCCTTCACCCATCTCTCCATCCATCTTCCCTGTCACTATGAGAGACAATGGAAAGATTCCAGGGCTGGTCCCCAGCTCCATGCCACCTCTTACTGCCTGTGTGTCAGTGGGTAAATAACTGCTCTGGCTCTCACACCTTGCCTGTATTCTGCAGCGGTGACTGCCTCTACCATTGCAGTTGTGGCTGGGAGTGAGTCAATGACTGAGAAGATGATTTGTGAAGCACTGTGGGTAGGGTTGGCTGGGCTCCAACTGCATGACTCCCACAGGGTCACAGCAGTGGCCCAGTGGATTGCCGTGTGGACCGGAGCTGTCTGCCCAGCAGTGAAGCCTGGCTGGGATCTGGCCAACAACACCTGGGACACCTTGGGGTATCTATACTTCTCCAGGTGGAGCTAAAACAGACAGGGTGGGGCTCTCAAGACATGGGGTGACAAGGGGACCAGCATGGGAGGTGACCCTTCTCCAAGGGAATCCCAAAGCTCACTCAAGAGCCAAGGCTCTGTCCAAATGCTCACTCTACCAGGTCAAAACAGGTGCTGAGGAAGCCGGAGCCTTGCCGTGTTCTTGGGCAGCTGAGAGTCAGGCCCAAGGGGCTTGCCACCTTCCCAGGTGGAGGAAGGCAATGCCAGTCGCACACTGGGCTCTCAGCGCCCGACCCAGCAGCTGTTTTCCATGTAAATGAAGTTTCTGGCAAAGGAGGGCCAGGGCATGTTCTTACAGACCGCAATGTCGATCGGATTAGGAACAGCAGGAGAGGAGAATTAAGGAAGAAAAGCATTTCTAATTCTCTCCAAAATGCAGCAGGGCTGCCAAGGGCTTGTCATAATACAAGGGTCGCCTTACCCAGAGAGATCCATCATCCCCGATGGCTCTAATGGATGCTTATTGTTGGGAAGTTTGCAGATCTGCAGCCCAGGTCCCTGGGGGCTCCATGTGAGCCAAGCACGGGCCTGGGAAAACCAGGGCAGGATTCTGGTCCTTAGGCACCAGTGTGCTGGGGACAGCAGCCTCCTTGGCACCTAGTTCCAGCCTACGGAAGCCCGAGCCATCCCTGGCTTCCCTGAGGCCCCTCTGTAGAGGGCAGTGTCAGGATCTGGCACTCCAGCTCTCTGTTCTGGGCTGCATGACTGGGCTACTTCATTAACACCCTGAGACTCCGTTCTCATGTCTGGGAAATGGACATAAGCAAGGGGCCACTTGCAGGATGACACATATAGTACATACATTGAGTTGAGCCACTGGGTTAGCAGCTTGTCCACCATCAATATGTCCCCTGGGGTCCTGATGCCCCCCAGCCCCCAGCCCGGGCCTCCATCATTTTATTCTGGGACATTTCTATTCTTTCCCTTGTTCCAGTGCAGACCCCTTGCCTTCCATCTCACTCTAACACCCCTTTTCCACACAGCCCCAGGGGTATCTCAAGGCCATGTCCTGTCCCCCTTCGTGGCACTAAATGTCTGCCGGACACAGCTCAGCTTAGGCAGGGCTTCCAGCACGTGGGACTGCCCATCTGTGTATAGAGTACACTGGTTCTGCGTGTGCCGTGGTCTTTCCAGATGCATGCTTCTTACCTGACTCGGCTGTCCACACTCATGGCAGTGCCCTCCCCTTCCCTTCTCTGTTTGTGAATCTGTGCCCTGTCACTCAGTCCTCACCAGCACCCATGGCCCAGCCAGCAACCGAGGAACAGGAAACAGGGAGAGGCATAAGGGCCACCAAGCTAGCAGTGGCAGACTCTGCAGGTGGGACCAGAGGTCACACCCCTTCTCTTCCTGGTTCCTGGTGCTTTTTCTTGAGACCTTTCTGTTCTCATGCAGATGGGCCAAGACCCTTTATCTGTGCCAGAGGTGACCTCCTTGTTGTCATCATTAGCATAAGGCAAGGAGCTTCCTCTTGTCTGCCTCACATTTTGTTTTATACCCGCAATCCCTAGCCCAGGGCTGGGTATCAGTGCTATGGCTAAGTGGTTGATTGGTGGGTGAGTGGATGTCTATCAACTTGGGGTGATAGGGGCAGGGTTGTGGGCTGGTATACTGGGTGGGAGGCAGACATGGGCAGATGAAGAGCCATGGGTATTTATATGTGTGTAGAGAGTGCTGTGCACACAGACATGGGGTACTGATGCTGCACAAGTGGCTGGGATTTGAGGTTTCTGCAGGGATGTGACTGTGCTTGTGGTCGCCTACCTTCTTCCGCACCTGCTGCTCCTTGGCTGAGTGGGCCTTCACGTGCTTGCGGAGAGAGCTGGGGTCCGTGTAGCGCTTGGAGCAGCCAGGGATCTGACAGGCATATGGCTTCTGTAACATCAAAGGGGAATGAGGGATAGGTAAGAGGCCACTGTTGAAGGTAAAGGTCCCTTATGTGACCTGCCACGGGAAGGGTGAGTAGGTAAGGGGCAGGCTGCAGTCTGAAGGCTACAGATAACAGGAGGTCACGTGGTCTGGGGGAGGAGAGGTGCCATGTCCCCATTCTGCCACCATGTTGGGAGTACAGGCCAGTTGCTTCCTGTCTGCAAAAGGGGACTTACTGAACCCTATAGGTTTTTCTAGCATAGCTTCACAGAAGCAGTATGTGGGGCAGGGGTACAAGAGGTTGTCCTGGGCAGGAGAATAAAGAGAGGAAGAGGGGATGTCCCAGGGCCAGCCTGGATGACGGCTGTTAGGCAGGTCCAAGTGGTACCGTGGGCCACGGCACGCAAGGTCCTCCTTCCAGTGACTGGGGGTGGGGGAGTTCACCTCAAAGAGCACAAGCTGGGGGGCCCAAAGGGTGTGCTGTCTGCATGGGCCAAACCCATTTCCTATGACCATCCTGCTGCCCTTGAAGACCAACAGGGTACTCTAAGCCAGCCCTTTGCTTCTGTTTAAACTCCTCCCTCAGGTTCTCCCCTGCCTCTCAGACTGTAATCTCCTCCCAGGCAAAGTTCCAGAACTCTTGTCACAGTGCAACCATGGTCCTGTCTCTGTGCACCCCTCCATGGACCTCTGATAGTCAGGATCTGGGTCAGTGCCTGACACTGACTGGGGTCCCCTCCTACCACTGTCCTCCTTGTATCCCACAATGCTCCTCCTACCCCAACCAACCCACGTCACCTCCTCTTTACCCTTGCTCAGATCCTGTCTTCTGGATTAACCTGAGATTCCCACAGGCCGCATTGTCCACCTGTGCTGCCAGTCTTCCCACTGTCCCTCTGCGGTACCAATGAGGGACCCATCTAATCTGCCCAGGCTCCAGACGACCAGCAAAGGGCAACTCATGGCCCTACATGCATCTCACAGCTCAGGGGCTTTCAGTATTTGGGGCTCCCAGATACTACTGAGGCATGAAGTTCACAGGGCTTCCTATTTGAAGCATGTGGACTGCCTCCTGGAACTGCAGAGGACGGCAGTCTGTGTTTAGGAAATGGTACCTCTTAGAGTAAGCCCCAGGGACTGCCATGCCCAGTCAGACACACCAAGTGGAGCTACCCATAAGCCTCAAGCCAATTCTTCCCCTGCAGGGAAGCTGGGAGAGGTGCCCACTGTCCAGGTGGGGAGAAGCAGGAGACGACCATAACCATACCTTGGAGCTGCCACGGAGATTGCCAGGTTAAAGAATGGAGAACAACAAAAAGAGAGAGACAGTGGTGAGAAGCTGACTAGGCCAACAGGAAGGCAGGGGCGGGAAAGGGAGGCCTGCCTGGGACTGCCCACCACCTACTTCAGCATGCAAGTCCTACACATTCACACAGCCCCTCACATGAGACCCAACCTCCGCCCTAACACACACACACACACACACACACACACACACACGTTCTTACTGAGGGGCTCTACCCAACCCCAGAACACTCTCCCATGAGCCCTGCCCTGCCCCTGAGCTGCTGGCCCCAGGCCTTGTCCCTTGGGAATGCTGATACAAATCCACACGCTTTGGTCAAAAAGCAAACAAACAGCTCTGTGTAGCAGGCACACTCACTTGGAAACAGGGCAGCAAGCCCCATCTTTGTGTTTGTTTTTCCAGGGCTTGACGCGTATAGAACATTCCTTGGGCCTAGCTCCCTTGAGCCCTCAGGAAACCCCGTGGCTATCCCAAGCTACCAGCCAAACCCTAGGCCCGGAATCCCCATACAAGCTCCAAGACTGGGACTGTGTTATTCGTGTCGACAAGGCTACTCTTCCTTGTCTGTACAGAGCTCTCTGACTTGGACATGGGAGACAGTTCTGTCTCTGAAGGCTTCCTGGACACAGCACTGCTAAGTACTGGCCACTTCTGGTTCCCTCTGAGTCCCACACCCACCCATGAGAATTGCCCTAGTTCTACAGATGATGTCACAGCCAGCAGGTGTGTGTGCCTCTCTGTTAGGGGACTTTCTTCTCTCAGAGCCTCCAAATAGTCTGATCAAATAAACTGAGGCCCACACTGGAACACTGACTACTAGGGCCAATCCCACACTGGTGTGGCAGGATTTGGCTGACATAACAGACTAGGAAAGAAAGGGCTGCCTGGTTTGCATGCAGGCCTCTTATCGGCCACCTCAGCTATACTCTCTATTCTCAAGAGGCAGACCTCTTACCACTAAGAAAACTGGGGTACAGGAGGTAAGGGGGAGTTCTTACTACAAGCTTTCTGACAAGTAGCAGAGCCAAAGTCAGAGCCGCAGCCTGCCTTCTCCAGAGAACTGCCTTCCTGCCATGGGCCCTGTGCTCTCTGATGCCAGGGAGAGCTGGGACTGAGGCTGGGTCTCTGTGAAAGGTCCTGTGTGTGAGCCTGACCTGCTGCTGACTTGAGGGGTGCGGGCTAGGACATGGTCCAGCAACAAGGAGCTGCCCATGCTGTCTAAGCAGAGAGCTGGGTGTAGTGGGGCTTGGTGTCCCCCAGACCCATCAGAGACTTCTTAGATAGATGAAGGCCTGGGGTAACCTTATGGTTACCCCCTTGTATGAGCCTGACCCTCAGGGGCTATGTTCACTCATCAAGCAGGGCTGGAAAATACAGTAAGGGCAGGGGTAAGAAAGGAACCAGAAACTAGAGAGGCCATGGGGACATGCCCCAGGCCTGGGCAGAGGCACCGTTGGGTGCCTTGTGGCTTCTTCAAGACAAATCTAAGGGGTGCTGTAGTATAAGCTGCATCTCTCAAGGGCAAGTGCCAAGGACCCCACAGCTGAGAAGGTGACCGAGGAGAGAGGCTTGGAAGAGCCACAGCTTACTTCAGGTCTCAGCCACTGACAGCACAGTCTCTAAGAGTGGGGACCAGGACTATCCCTTGCCATTCTGTCCCTTCTGCTTAGACACAGCCCTTCAAGCTTTTCCAGTAAAGAGCCCTGGGCTTGGCGTCAGCCAACTGTGCATCTGGCTCTGCCCCTAGCCTGTCATCGGCACAGAAATGATCTGACTTGGGTCTGAGCTTCACTTGAACTGTGGCAGGTATGTCATACTAAGGGGCTGGAAGAGAGACGGGGAACAGTCCAAGGTCTGGCCTAGCTCCAAAGTTTCCTGTGATTTTTCCTCTGACTTTTCTGAATCTGGGTTCCCAGCTGGGAGATACAGGGCTGAGATCGGTGGGCTGTGTCTTCTTAGGTTTGACTTCTACCGTTTTATGGCTTCCAATGTGCGGGAATATGTCAGTTAGTCTCTCGGGCCCTCATTTCTTCATCTGTGTACTGGATGGGATAGGTTTACCTATCAAGTAGAGCCTAGCCCCATCCCAGTTCCCCAAACATACGCAGCATAGCAGAGAACTGCTCTGAAGTCCAAACGTGTGTTCTTCCAGCAGACTCCAGCCTTGTACTGCACACGGGGTTGGGATCCTCCCAAGATACATGCCACTTTCCCTGTGAGACTGGCATGAAGACTGAGTCTGTCACTACTGCCAGAGTCAGCCATGCAATCGTGAGCACGCACAGGACCCCTAAGCCACTTCTCTCCTGTGCCACATGGGTCAGGGACCTTGGTGGCAGTATAGGGACATCCTGAAAGTGCTGTGTTAACTACTGATGTCCTTACTCACATAGGGGTAGTGTGGAGTGACCTGGGACAGCACTGTGGGTCTCTGCTACCTGGCATAGAAGCAAGGGCAGGGAGGCGGGAAGAAACACAACACTGGATGTTCAGGCTGCTGTGGCAAGATGCTGGATCTCACGTGTCACCAACTACAGCGCCTTAAAGGAGAAAGATAGCCTATGTATTGTCCCCAAGTGAGGAGTGGGAGAGCAGGAAGTGGTCTGCTCAGATTGCAAATGCATCTGGCCTGCCAAAGAAAGTATGTGGGAGTGAGTGAGGGCACCCACTTTCCCATAAAGGCCCTGGGGCCTGGGCTGGTACCCATGGGCCAAGTAGGGCAATCTCAACTGGAGGCCCTTGTAAAGTTTGGTCTGCCCATTTTACATCCTCACTGAGGACATATGGCCATATGTCATCTGTGTTTGCTACAACTGGAGGATGATGGAAAAAATCTATCTACTTGTGGAAAGGATGCCTACTAATTATCCTACAATACGAAGAACACACCCCACCCACTCCTGCCCGGAGTTACCTGCCCTGAGTGACAGAGCCTGCAGGTCCAGGGAGAGACTCTGCCTGGAGAGGGGTCTGTGTGTATCCCTGCTCCACCCGGGCCTCCACATTCAGGTCTACCTACCGTGTCGAGGTGGGTGCGTTGGTGCTTGGCACGGTCACTGGAGTTGCTGAAGGCCTTCTGGCAGCCTGGGTGCTGGCACAGGTACGGTTTCTCGCCTGTGTGGCTCCGCAGGTGGATCTTCAGGTTCTCCAGACGGGAAAAGGCTTTACTGCAGCCTTCAAACTGCAGGAGAGGCTGATGAGGGATGCCCTCAGCCCTGAGGACCCACCCACCTAGAAAGAGCACCCCCTATGCATTCCTGGACCAGCCCAACTACCTGCTGTCCTTCCTAAGCCTCTGGGAACATTGCCCCTGAGAAGTGTTCAGGGATAATGAAGTGGCCGGACTTAGAGACTGCTAAGGTGGGACAAGATGACCTTTCTGCTTTTGACCTTGGGAGTAACAACCCACACAAGCGCCAGCTGTGCACCCCGAGTTAGCAACTCCAAGGCAGTATGTCTGAGCATGGGACCCTGGAAAGTGAAAGCCCAGCCCGGAGTGGAAGGGATCCATCCCTGAGAGGCTCTGGGTTCCCCTGAACCCTTGATGTATCTACACCTCTCCAAGTGAGGCTGTGGCTATCCATCAGGGACAATACAAAGATGACAATGAATGCCAAAGGGTGCCATCCTTAATAACTGTTGTGAGACCAGTGACCACACATGACCACGGAAGCGTCACTGGGTCACATGTCATTTAGCTGTCCTATGCCCACTATCTAGTAGGCTGCTTGCTAGGTACTGGACGTGTAGCAGATAGTACGGCTATTAGGTCCCTGGCATGAGTGTGTGAAGAAATGAGTCACAGTGGGGACAGGAAGAACAGTATGTGGCCTCTGCCCACCCTGCCCATCCTCCCTGGCCTCAACTGTGTGTCCCTGCAGCCTCTGCTGAGCCTGGACCTCTCTTCCATACCTTTGACTTATGTACGTCCTCCCTGCCTCCTGCCCTGGTCTCCACATATCTGCCTTAGAGCCCCGACATACCAACAGAATCCAGTGGTCCCTCCTTACAGAGCTGCCACCTAGCATTCTATTCCTGTGGCATTCTCCCACCTGCCTGCCTCTCTGCCTGGCCTCCTGTACAGCTTTTGTTCACGAATGTCCCTCAGCAAGGAAGGTCATCTCTCCTGACTGTCCAACTACCCCCTGCTCAGCCTTCAAAGTCCAACTCAGAGGCTGGCTGGCTGGCTGAGCGAAGCGGCAGACTCCAGCCTTTGGTGTGGTGTCACCGACTGCCTGCCCATGGCAGCTGGCCTTCCGGCTATGTGTATTTCAGGGTGTGGTGGAGGTCCACAGTGGCTGGCACCTACTGCTCCAGCATGGTGCTGGTCTTTAGTTACAACCCTCTGAAGCACCTGACATCAATGTCCTCTTCTCAAAAACATTGGTAAAGTGAAGTGACTTGCCCACCAAGGTCACATGACACAGCAAAGACAAGGTACAGGCCAAAGGTGATGTCAAAGCCTAGGTAGAGTGACTATGTTTGCTGACTTCCAGTGACTACTGAGGAGAAGGGGATGGAGCCTCCTGCAAGTCCAGGGCTGACACTCCAGCCGTGAGCACCTAACCCAGGTTAGAACAGATGTGACTCCAGCCCTCTGCACTAGGTCCCCCTGTGCTATAGCAAGCAGCTGGGGACAAAGAGGGCCATGTTTCCTGAGGGCTAGGGCTCCAAACCAGCTCTTCTACACCCTTCCTCTAGGTTCCCCCTCAAGGGAAGGAAGTTGCTGAAGGTTCTGTTGTCTCCCTCTCCCCTAAGCTGTCACCTATTCTTTAATGTCTTTGCTGACTTTAAAGGTGCAGTACCTGATGGCAAGTTTGGGGCATGTCTGGAAAAGCCTAGGGGCAGAGTTAAGATCCCGTGGTCCATCTGGCTTATGTTCTTGTCCCTATAGGTAGTCAGCTTAATCTAGGGAGGCTCTGTATGCCTGGTAATTTCTAGCTTGGGGACATTCATTTAGATAAAGCAGCTCTAGCCTAGGCTGGGTTAACCAGGATGTCAAGGGAACTCAAGACATTGGTGCTGCCCTCTAGGAGGACAAGACCACACAGGAGATACACATGTCATCAGAAAACATCATAGCCAAACTGTTAGAGCAAGAGAGCTGTAGGCTGTGGTAGCACAGACTGGTCCCTTCAGCCAGCCTGGGACCCATACATGAGATGTCTCATGTGAATGAGGACTGTCCCAAGCATGGAGAGATGGGAAGGGGTGTGGAAGATGCGCCTCCTGCTCATACCAGCATTCATGTCTTCACTCATTCCACTGATGCTCCTGGGAACCCATCACCATGACAGCATAGCCCAGTGGGCTGACAGGACAGTGGCCACAAAGGGTAGGCTGAGGCTCCAGCACATACAAAGGCCGCAGGTCCTCCACGGAGCCCCTCTGCATGTGTATAACTCGTGCTCTAGGGAATTCTGGGGGAGGATGGTGTAGGGAGTCAAAGTTAGGCTGCCCTGCGGCTCAGATGACAGGCTGACAAGTTTACAGTTCACACTAGGGACAGTGGAGATCATGGAAGGGTGGATCAGATGTATACTCTGGAAACTGGGGGCAGGGATGTGGGCAGGGCCAGACACACCCTCTGGGAACTAGGGGGACAGAGTCATATATGAATTATGAGAATCAGAAGGGACAGGGAGGAATGGGGATGGTGCCAGGTATGCACTTACGAAGCCACCTTTGGCTGCTAGTGGCAAGTGGGACTTGGAGAAGAGGCAGAGCAGAGCAGCTGCAGTCACAGAGGACCACTTAGCCCATGGCCAAGAGCAGAGGCTATGGCAGAACTTCCTGCACAGCCACGAGGACAAGGTCAGAGACAATGGCCCCTTAGATAGCAAGTGGGTCACAGTACATGCTGTGTCGGGTCAATCTGGGTTTCTAGTTATGAGCCTTTTGCTTTATCAGAACAAAAGGAAATCCTGAATGTGGAATAGACAGTGGCCAGTGTCTCCCTGCTCACTAGCAATGGCCTTGTGCCAAGTTCACCCCTGTGTGATGAAGGACTCTGGGCAGAAACAGGGTTTTTCTCAGCATCCACTTTGGCCCTCTGTTGCTTACTGACTAGTTTAGGGGAAAGGCTGCTGGAGGAGACAAGTAACTCCCAACTGTGTATTTTCTCCACTTTGTGAGAGCCTGTTAGACTCTGGGGATGAGTTTGCCTCCTTCCCACCAGGGCTCTATGGATGCTTGTCTGGGCTTCAGAACACCTGTTTCCCCATCCCTGCTTTTGTTCAGACGGTACCTCTCCTGGGACATCTTCCCTTCCCACTCTGACAATTTAATGTATACATTTTTTTCAGAAATCCAGGATCTATGTTAATGTCTTCCAGGATGGCCCCAAATGTCTCTCCCACCTCATACAGCCCACACATCAGCTGTGGATAGACAACTCAGAACTTGCCAGGAGTCTCCATCCGGAAGGTCTTTTCTTAATATGTTCACAAGGCCTCAAAGGCCCTTTCCTTCCTTTCCCCCTTAGCAAATACATGCCTCTGTTGCTTAGGTATCACCTCCTAAGTGGGGTGGAACAGTTGGGAGGAACTTTCCCAACTCCACTTGTGTTTGTAGTGGAGGGGTTTGTATCCTGGGAGTGGCCTGTCAGATGAGGTCAGAGCCAAAGAAGAGGCTGAGAGTGACCATCAGGTCAAATTTTGTGCCTGGCTCCAATGGGCCTGGTGCTGCCATAGCATGCTGTCCCCTATGTCTAACTCTGGCTAGTCAGATGAGGGAGTGAGGCTCAGTGGCACAGAGCACACTGATTGTAGATATGGCCTCTGCTACAGACTATCCTGGCAACTATTGGCTGCTCACTTCCGGAGAGATCCCAGGCAAGTTCCTCTGTGGGTCTCAGTTTATTTGTAAACTAGGGGAATGCCACTAACCTTACCAGATGGGAGTCCTAAACAAAATAACACACAGCAAGTTCTGATCTTGTCACTATCACTACTGCTTAAGGTCCCAGACCAAGGCTAAGTGGCAGTCTCTGGCCTGCTGCACCTCTAATAGAGTTGTTTGTGTACATGTACATGTGCATGTATGTGTCTGTCTGTCTGTCCTCCCATTTCCCCCTACCGATTCCTCTTTTTACTTTTCACCCTCTGTAGCCCACACCTGGCTAATACCCTCACTATACTCTACCCTCCAACAACAAAGGCCCAAAATGCCTTTCTGTCCCACATAGAGCAGTAGCTGCTGAGAGCTCTCAGGGGTGGAATGTGGGGTCTTCCAGTTGCAGGGCTGGGGATTACCAAAGCCTTCCTGAGGGGCTGAGCCCTGATGCCTGGGTTTTGACAAATGAGGTGTCAAGAAATTCATCTCAGGGAGAGAGCAGGCAAGCACTGGCAGCTGGAGCTGCAGGGGCACTGGGGTTCTAGAGAGTGAATGAGCCAGCATCAGGGAAAGCAGAGGGAAAGCAGAAACTGGAGCTAGGGGCTGTCTCTGATCACACACGGCGGAGCAAGTGAGCTCCAGCATTTCTGATCCTGAAAAACTTTACACAACACTCTTGTGCTATTTCTACCATAGATAATATGACACCAGGCTGTTCGTCATGGGGCACTCCGGCATGGCTTCTGCTAACGGGACCACCTTTCTACCCAGATGCTCAGCTAGGAACCTGTTTCCTTCTCCTTAACCTCAGCATCCGATCTGCCAGCAGCCATGGAGGTGCCGTCTCTCTAACACCTCTTCATGCTTTCTCTACCCATTGCAGTATGACTCACCTGGGTACCACAGAGCTGCCTGCCTCTTCCCAGTTCTCTCCCATATGTCATCCAGAATGAGGACTTAGCATCTAGATAAGGGCGTCCCTATTCCTCCTTGCTACAACTGGGCTTGGCTCTCTCACACGTTATTATACATACATTTTTACCCTGCATTCTGGCCAGTATGATCTGGCCCTGGTGATACTTGACAGAGTCATCAGTTTGCATACCACTGTGCTCCAGCATCGTGTGCAGTGTGGTTCCAGTCCATCCTCTGTGTACCCTGAGGGAATGCTCTTAGGTGAGTTCATGTTATCTGTCCAGAGCCCAGATATTTCCTTGGCACACGGGGAGGGTGCTGTTTGTGAACCAAAGCATGCATGTAGCATCCTGTGGGCCTGGTCTTGATGCCATCAGCGGCCTTCAGACAGCTCCATGGACACCTCTTGATCAGGGTAAACTTAAACACACTGTTCAACTAACCAGATATACTCCTGGTTCATCTAGCCTGAAGCAAAGGCTCACACTCGTGGGAATAGACAGGGTGACTTTTGGGGGAAAACTACCTAGCATGTCTAATAGTCTCAAAACATGTTAAGATAGGTGGTTATCAACACTGAAATACATCTTAAGAGTGACTGGAGTGAACTCAAAGTACCAGGTGTCTGGCGATGCCCCCACACACCTACCACTGGCTAGTGCTGTGTACGTTTGTTTCACTGAATCAAGGTAATATACCCTACTGGGGAAGTGACTTCCCAGACTCACCGTGAAGATGACAGAAGTGAGGTTCAGAAGGGTGATGTCAACACACTCACATAGCCAATCAGAGCTGGCCTAGAGTCTGACTGACATGCTGCACACCCCTAAACTCTTAGCCCAGTGCCCCGAGGTACTCACAGAACACCTAAACCAGGCCGTTACTCCTATGATTACAAACTGGGCCCAACATGGGTTGTGATTTTCAGCAAATCCAGGCCTGGGCTGATGGTGGGACCTGCTCTCTGTGGTGCTGCCACACAGAAAGGGAAACCCGGGCAGCCTAGGGAAGAGGAGAGCAGGGCTGATCCACAGAGCGCAGAGTCTTGAAAGGCCCTGTTCCCACATGTGGGGAGCGTTATGAAAGAAGATTAAAATAATGGGGGAAAATACCCCGGGAACCGTGAAGCCCCGGACCATCTGGAGTTTTATAGTAACAGGCAGGGGAAAATCAGCCTAATTGAAAAAAGTCCACTGCAACCCATTACTGCTGCGTGCAGCTCACAGTACGAAGGGCAGGAGATGAAAGACAGGGGAGCCATTGCTGGAGCCAGGGAGGGGGTAGCATCTTCCCCTCCAGGCCCAGCCCAAAGACCCTTCCAGTTCTGGTGGGGAGGGGGTGTAGTCAAAGCCCAGGACCTCTCAGGCCCTGGGTTAGGCTTTAAATCTGCAGGACTGGTTAGGTTCTCAGCAAGTTGCCTTCTGAGCCTTTTGCTCATTGGTAAGGGCTGAGACCATGCAGGAGAACCTTCTGGGTGGCAGATACAGTTGGCTCTGGTGATGATCTCTTTTTCTGTGGCCCCTGGAGAAGAATCAAGGGCTCTGTTTTACACATAAGGTGTAGGACGACATCATGCATAAACTCACATAGGACCATGAATTTGGGCAAATCATATTCCATCCCAGTCTTCTCTAAATGGGACTACCACAAACAGCTCTGAGGAGTAAATACATTGATAGACCCAGAGTAGGACCTGGCACACAGTTGGTGCCTAATGAATGTCAAGCTTCCTCCCTGCAGCTCACATGGCCCAAGAGGAAGGAAGGCCCAGTTTCTCATGCCCTAATGAAGAAGCTGGATGCAGAGAATAAAGAAGAGGTTTGGGGGAATGGGGCGTGAGGCAGGGCAGGGGAGGAAATGCCTCCAGATTTGGCATTTGCCAGTGACTTGCTTCTAAACAAACACATTTCTGGTTTAAGGGTAAAAAATATTGGGTTACAATAGCCTGGCAGGCCATTCAGAGATCAGCTTCTCATTTTTGTACAAACTTTTAAGTTACTTTACAATGATTTAGATGGGAGAACTGTGCGGTGCCAGATTCTTTTCCAAGATGTCAAACAATGCTGTGCTTGGCCAGCTTTAAAGGCCAGTCATCCGGGAATTGAGGGCCACTCCTCAGCCCCTCACCCTGGGAGAGACTCAGGCTGGCCCTGAGCGAGTGTACCAGCCTATGATCCCCGTGTGGCTTTCACAGGGTTCTCCAGAGCCCCAGGCTTTGCCAGTCCTCTGGGGGATGGTCAAGGCATGAAGGGAAGAGACAGACATACAAAGCTTGGGGATGTGGGGCTGAAGGACACTGGTCTGGACTCTGCCTCTAAGACTATGAGGCCTCTAGAGGAGGGGCTAGTCCAATTTTGGGCACAAAGAATAAGTAGGTAGCTGTATGCAGTAGGGGACTCTGCCTGGCAGCAACTGTCATATTTGCTACATACCCGTGAGCAGCCCAAACTCCCTAAACACTGTCTCCACAATCCCATTAGGTAGGCCTGACTCCATTAAAAGGGGAGACTGAGGCCCAGAGCAGGTGAGAGTCCTTGAGCTCATTAAGGATGGGGTTGGGTGCGCCCCTGTGCTGAGCTGTGCACCTTGAGGCTCACTCTCATCCCAGGAAGGCCAGTGTGGCCATCTTCTCTAGCTAACCCAGGTTCCAGGAGCCTTTGAAACCACCCAGAGAAGCTGGCAGACTGTGGTCGTGGCAGGCACAGAGCAAGGCAGGGGAGGAGGGGACAAAGGAGTCATGCTTGTCCTGGGAAGAGGGTTCTGAGGATGCAGTGCCTGAACCTTCCCTTACCAGGATCATATTGACCACTCTGGCTCAGGCTCACCTTGGGCCCAAAGCCTTGTCCACAAATGAAACAGGTTTCTATTCCTAGTAGTTGAGGGAGGCCTAGAGACTTGTCAGCCAGCAAGGACCAAGATGGCCTGCCTTTCAGGGTATACAGAGCGGCTTGGCTAGGGGCCAGGGCCCCAAGAGAGGGGAGACAGGAATAGCTTTTTCTCTGACACATGCACACCAAGCCACTAGATAGAGACCCAGAATCACAGATACACATACATAAACACCCTAAAATTGACTCTTTTCCTCTGAATCTAGCAGTATGTCAAAGACAGACCTAGGACACCAGCACACCCATATGTACACACCGAGACCTAGACATTCCTTCCCATACACATGCCCTGCACACGTACTCCACACACTCCCACAGAGACATCCTACAACTCATGACATTCAGGACAACACACACACGCTTGTACATATACCCAAAGATACACAAGCGTCAGATACTACCACCTGCACAAACATGCCAGTTCTTCCATCTCTAGAGATGCTCACTGACACACAACCTGTGTGCAACACAACACATGCAGACAGTGACACGTATGGAATAAGGAGTGGCCTCAGAATAGCTGGTACATATGCTCTGGAAGAAAGGCATGTCACCTAGAGACAAAAGGCTTCCCAACGACCAGCATCCAGACACCCATTAGTTTAGCTGGGCCCCAAGGCTACATATACTCTTGTACTCCCAAGTATACCCTTTGTTTAGACCCTAGGCATCTCTAGGCATCCCAGAAGCTTCAAGGAGAAGAGGCTAGGTACCTTGACTCCTGACTTCCACAGGGTAGCTCCATTAGGCTGGCTTTGGGTTGGGCAGAGAGCCTGTAAAATCCCGAAGACAGTGGCCTTCCTCCTGGCCTCCATGCCCATCTCCCACCCTGCTCTGCCTTGACCTCATTGCCCTCAGCCTACACACATGGTGCCCCTTCCCACAATGCCCTTGTTTTACTGTTCAGCCCTTCTGGCTCGCATTGAGGCCTTTCCTAAGCGTCCTTCCTGCTTGCCTGCCATGAAACTCCTCCCACCGGTGCTGACATGGACTTTTCCCTGTTTGTGCATCGCACCTTCCTTGGTGCCTTGCTAGAGGCCCTGGAGCCTCACATCACACTTGCAACACAGATGGAAGCCAGTGCTCAAACTCATGGAGGGTGCCTAGTAGAGGTAGCCTGAAGGAACTGTGACAACCTGTGTTCAGGGCCGCAGCCCTGTATGCACCCTCAACCTAGTGAAGGACACAGGGAGAGCAGCAGCAGCTGTCTGCACATTTGGCCACAGGAAGACCAATTCTAGAGGAAATGAGCTGAGAACCATCCTGGTGGCCAGGGCCCCAGTGTGCTAAGCACTCCTCTTCTCTGGTCCCATTAGTACTGGAGTGACCCAGGGAGAGGCAGGAGTAGGCTTCTGTCCTTGAGATGGGTAAGTAGAGGCACTGAATGGCAAGGGAATAACCTAAGGCTGAGCCTCAGTATGTTCAGGTTGTGGTTCTAAGAGGTAGGGTGGAGAAGGTGTCCAGTTATGGAGGTCCGCATCTCACAGCTCCTCCAGTGGCCGCTAAGCTAGATGAGGCAGGGAGGTCCTCACGCCAGTCAAGGCCTCTGCTCTATGGCTCACAGTAGTCAAGAGGGGTCTGCTGTCAGTGGTTCTGCTTATGGCTCATTCTCCAGTGTTCACAGTGACATCCTGTTACCTAGCCATACAGAAGCCTGGCACTAGGCCAGGTCCCCCGGGAAGTGCCTTTCCCCACTAGGTCTCACTCAGTTCTCATCTGTAGAGTGGGCGTGTGTGGAACAGACAGAACTGTAAGTACTCAAAGGCGACAGAGTGGAGATGACTCGGCAGAAAGGAGAGTGGATGGGGCAAGTTCTTGGCTTCTGAGCACACTCAGGACCAAGTGGAGAGAGCTCTGCAGACTGTGGGTATGAGTCATGTAGTTAATGTTCAAATGACGCTTCTGCCATTAATCCACACGAGAGTGTCCATGATGGCTCTCGGTGTATGTGAAAACCTGTTAAGGATTAAATAAAAACAAGGAGCAAACGGGACCCAAAGAGCCCTTCTCCCTCCTCATCCAGCACCAGATTCCAGGGCAGGGTGGGGAGGTAGCTTGTCCAGTGATGGTCTCACGAGTTATGTCCAGGAGTGAGCTTGAGGGAGAAAGAGCAAAATCACTCCAAACTCCCAAACAGTGCTCTGGCCAGGACAAAGTGGGGATCTCCCTAGTGGGGAGGCCAAACCCTAGAGGTGTAGTGATGGTATTCTATCTAGCCTGACTGCCCTTTTGGTAGTTTCTGTGTGTCTGAAGGAAGTCTGTCCCCTAGCAGTTGGGAAGATAGATTTTCTGGAGCCAGCCCAGACTTGATCAGATGGACTGGGGACAAGTGGACTTTGACCAGAAATGGGGCAGCGTGGCTTAGCAGGTGTCAGTGTTAGAGGCTGAGGGTCTTCCAGTTCTACATAACCCTGCATAGCCCAGAACTGAGAGAATGCTGGAGACTGATAGGTGCTGCTCCGTGGGCTTCTGGGGAAGGGCTCTGGCACAGATGCCTGTGCTGCAGCAAAGATGCACAGATGCCTGTGCTGTGCTTCAATGTATTCTCCTCACATTCCAGCCATGGGCTTCAGAACGAGCTCTGATGTGAGTAACATGGAGAAACACAGATGAGAAGCAAGACCATTGCTGGCACCAACGGCACCCCTCAATCAGGCTCGGCAGCCCTATCTATGCCCGCTTGGCTGATCTTCAGACTCCCCTAGATGGAGGGGCCACAGTACCACTTTTCTTTGATGACACTTCCAAGGACGACCAACACCAGGGCTCTTACTATGTACTGAATCAAAAACAAAGTGTTATAGGGATTGAGGAAACACTACCCATGGTAAAGAAATGACTAGAGTAGTTACTAAGTCACCAGAAAATGTGGTCATGGCCATGTTGACCACTCCCAAAACCACAAATCTCCAGCAATGTAGTCCAGCCCAGGCTGGGGCTCCAAAGGCCTGGACTTTCCACTGCCCCATGGATCCTCCTGCTCTCAGGCCAGAGAGAAACACACAGCTGTCACCATGCCGAAGCACCAGCTATGAAGACCAAAGAACTATGCCTATGCGATATGCAAGTCCCTGAGGGGAAGTGCTCACTGTACCATGTTCCTCTGAGCTCCCAGGACATGAGGCACTTTCTGGGAAGCCAGCTGCCCAGATGCTTGGGCTCAGCGGAGCCTCACTACCCCGACTCAGGGGACGGCTGGAACTCATTAGCATTATGTCAGGAATAATGTGAAATTAAAACATTTAGCTTTGGCTTCAAACACTGAGGAGGACAAAGAGAAAGATGCCGCTGCACCACGCCGCTCCGCTGTGACCTAGGTACTCAGGGTTCAAAGAAAAGAAACTGCTGCTTAGCACTTGTGTCCAGGCAGGACCCCGAGACTGCCAACAGGGCCAGGGATATAAAGTGGAGTGTGCAGCTTGATCCAGGAGGAAACTGTAGTCCAGGATCCAAACTAGGGAGACCAACTACCCTCCACATGCCCAGCCCCACTCTCTTGGTGGTGTCACTGTTGCTATTCTGAATTCTACTGAATTCTGTTCTCCTCAGCACCTTTCATGCCCAGCATTTACCCTATGGCCAGGGATTCTGAGACTGCCAGCTGCAACTGTCTCTGTTCAAAACCCATCTTGGGGCTCTCTGTTCCTCCCTGTTCCAGAGATCTCTGCATCTTCTTGTGCAGTGCCAGCCTCATCCCGTAGACAAAATGGTGAAGGTCGGTATGAACAGATTTGGCCGTATTGGGTACCTGGTTATCAGGGCTGCCTTCTGCTCTGCATCTGGCAAAGTGGAGATTGTTGCCATCAATGACCCCTTCATTGACCTCAATTACATGGTCTACATGTTCCAGTATGACTCCAGCCATGGCAAATTCAACAGCACTCAAGGCTGAGAAAGGGAAGCTTGTCATCAGTGGGAAGCCCATCCCCATCTTCCAGGAGCGAGATCCCGCTAACATCAAATGGGGCGATGCTGGTGCTGAGTATGTCGTGGAGTCCACTGGCATCTTCACCACTATGGAGAAGACTGGGGCCCACTTGAAGGGTGGGGCCAAAAGGATCATCATCTCTGCCCCTTCTGCTGATGCCCCCATGTTTGTGATGGGTGTGAACCACGAGAAGTATGACAACTCGCTCAAGACTGTCAGCAATGCGTCCTGCACCACCAACTGCTTAGCCCCCCTGGCCAAGGTCATCCATGACAACTTTGGAAGGACTCATGACCACAGTCCATGCCATCACTGCCACTCAGAAGACTGTGGATAGTCCCTCTGGAAAGCTGTGACATGATGGCCATGGGGCAGCCCAGAACATCATCCCTGCATCCACTGGTGCTGCCAAGGCTGTGAGCAAGGTAATCTCTGAGCTGAATGGGAAGCTGACTGGCATGGCCTTTCGTGTCCCTACCCCCAAGGTATCTGTTGTGGATCTGACATGCTGCCTGGAGAAACCTGCCAAGTATGATGACATCAAGAAGGTGGTGAAGCAGGCATCTGAGGGACATCCTGGGCTACACTGTGGACCAAGTTGTCTCTTGTGACTTCAACAGCAACTTCCACTCTTCCACCTTTGATGCTGGGGCTGGCATTATTCTCAATGACAACTTTGTAAAGCTCATTTCCTGGTATGATAATGAATACGGCTACAGCAACAGGGTCGTGGACCTCATGGCCTACATGGCCTCCAAGGAGTAAGAAACCCTGGACCACCCACCCCAGCAAGGTCACTGAGAGCAAGAGAGAGGCCCTCAGTTGCTGAGGAGTCCCTGTCCCCAACACTGAGCATCTCCCTCACAATTTCCTTCCCAGACCCTGATAACAACAGGAGGCGCCTAGGGAGCCCTCCCTACTCTCTGAAATACCATCAATAAACGTTCGCTGCACCACCACCACCACCCAAAAAAAAAAAAAAACCCAAAAACCCATCTTGAGCTTGGAATAGAAGCCTAGCCTGCCACTCCACTGCAGGCTTGTTAGTCCAGCTCCTTGGCCTACTTGGCCTACAGGGACAGCCTAACTTGACTTTCACAACGCTGTTCCCTCCTCCTGGAATACCCTTAAGTGTCAGGGCTCAGAGGCAATAGAGAATGTCACAAGAGGTACCTTTAGAGATAAAGTCCTGAGCCTCCAAAGTCTACCTCAGCCCAGGGAACCTGTCAGGTTTAGCTGGGCCTCAAAAGGCCCTCATGTGGCAGGTGGGGACACCCCAGCATCCCATACCAAGGCCTTCTCTGTCACCTAGATCTGACAGTGTATGCACCCTTGTGATCCCAGGCAGGATTTTCCTGCTCCCACATGTTCATCCTGGTGGACAAAGTATTGATCTTTGATCACCTGTGTCTGGATTCTGATGCCCCTCCATCTAACTCCGGCTTCAGCAGATCCTGGTGCCCCTCTAAGGCTGTGATTGGCACAAACCATCTGCTCTGAGCTTCAGTACGGCTGCTCTGTTGTGAGAGTGGTAAGGATGAGACATCTCAGAGCTTTGTGAAGAGACAGTGCCAGACACTGCTGAAGTACTACTACCCACAGTCCTCAGCACAGACATAGAAACTGAGGTGCAAGGTTGTGCAGGTATTTGAAGGGAACAGGGTGCCTGGCGACATGGGAATGGCAATCTAGGTGATTCCCAGGTCTGGATGGCTAATGGCATAGTAGGGCCACCTGGAATTCATTCACTCATGTATTCACTCATTCATGCCCCCCCCCTTCAGCTAACTGTATGGCTAGATGTCTGTGGAAAAGCAAGTGCAGCATGGCTCCCTTTAGAACATTTATCACGTGATAGAGAAAGGCCTGGAAAACCCTCCAAAATGATCACAGTGGTCAAGTGTGAGTGGTGCCATTAGGGGTGTCCTTTTCCCTGCTTTCTTCAAACGTTATTCTCACTGTCTTCCATTTTGTACTCTGCTCTGTTGTAAAAGGCTAATGGTCAGTGCAGTCCTTTATGGATTGTTTGAGGCTGCAATTCTAGACAGGTCTCCTTGGGTTACAGGATGGGCCTACTCTCCTTGTGTTGGTAGGAAGGTCTGAGTCATGTCTGGATGGGACACTCATTCCTAGGTGACAGGGGCACAGGGTCTTCCACTGTTTTTTCATAAAAACATGAGGACAGTGTGGTGACTTCCAGGAGGAGCTGACAATCAGGGAAGCGGTGGGAAAACTGCCTGGAATGAAGCCCACGGTGCTGGCAGCTGCATTGCCTGTATTGGAGACCCATAGGTTACTCCCCGAATGAACTGAATGAAGGTCATGGATGCCCGCTCACAAAGATGAGTTCACTGAGATCCTGTTTCACACATGGTGGCCAGTGATGACAGAGGTATCGGGAGGCAGAGTGGCAGGATTAATTAAACGGTGGTGACAGACGAGGAGGGGAGTGGCTATACTGTAGCCCCAGAAGAACACTGAGCTACAGAGCCCTGGGAAGGAGCAAATGCACCCTCAACACCCATCACCACAGCCTCAAACACTAGAGCAAATTTCCGAGGCACCTGGGTGGGGCCTGGGCTAGGGATCGGGAGACAAGTTCAAGTCCCAGCTCTGACGGTTGCTGGCTCAGGTTTTGAGCATGTCACCTGACCCCTGTCCTGCAGCGCAGGTGACATGACCCCCCTACCCCGCCGCAGTAGATTTAGTGTAAGGACTAAAACAATATCAGAGTGGCAGGGTAAGGAAAGGGTGGTCTGCTCCACGCAGCCAGGACCCACGTGTCCCCTCCCACCATCATCCATTCAGAATGCCTGTCACCTGGATACTCCAGCTCATCCCTTTCAGATGACCTAGGCTTCCTAGCCATGGACCTCCCTCCATCATGGCCTCATACTCAGTACAGTAACTTCCAGACTCTGTGCTCATTCCTACTGCTTCAGGAAGAGGTCAGACATGGGGCAGTCCTGGTCTAGACCTGGCCATGGACCAGATGTACTGCAGGTGTTCCTGGATGGTCTGCTGATGGCAACAAACCACTCCATCAGAGTCAGCCTTGTCCCATCCCACTGCTGGGGGAGGAGAAGGCTCTTTGCTTTTACAATCACAGAGGGTCTGAGGCATGGGGTGGGGGTGGGGATCCTGCAGATACAAACAACAAAGACAGGCTCCAGGCTCGACCTCATCTCCAACCTTCCAGCCCTGAGCTCGGACTGCTGGCCCCAGGTTCTCCCTCCTCCAACAACAGTGTCCAGCTGGATAAGGGTGACAGGTAGTAGAGGCAGCAGTGGATGCTGTCAGGGCTGTCCCTCCTGTCATGGTCACAGTGCTAGATGGCACTCTGGCCTTGGACGCCACTTGTCTGCAGATGGGTTCTGCTGTGGCTAGATGCAGTCACGCCTGTGAGCCCGCGCTCCTCCCACTCTCCGGTCTGACTTGGGAAAGCCCCACAGCACACTCAGCACACCTAGAACTTCTCCACCCGAAGAGCTTTCAATGGGGACCTGCAGAATGATGAGGTCACGATCTTAGGACACATTTGCTAATTGCCACAGCAATGTTCATTGCTCCCGGGAGGACTGAGTCATGGAACACAAACCTGATGACGCAGGTGTAGGCTAGGACTAAGTACTGCATGTGTCTCTCTGCTCACGCCAGTCATCAGAGACCACCAAGGCCCATGGCAGCCATTTCTCATCAGAAATAGGGCTCATCGCCCCCAGGAAGAGCTCTGGTCTCTGCAGGCAGTCTCTCCTGTGAGGGGTAGAGGGAGGATCGTGCTCTCTATCCAGTGCACCCTGTTCCCCACATAAAACTGTCACAAACGATCTTTCAGAACGCAAGCTTCAGCTGCTTTGACAGTCTGTCTTGTGTTATGGCCACAGCAGTGGGCCTGGGCTTGAGGGCAGCCCTTGCATCAGCTCAGAAGCTGCCGAGCTGCCTTGGCTCCTGCCCTAAGAAACTGAGCCACAAAGGTCAAGCTTGAGGCCAGAAACGCTGGGTGTGCTTCCCTGTGGTTATCCAGAGGCTTTAGTAACGCTTTTCAATAGCTCTTTAGAGAAGGAACACACGCAACCATAAAACCCACCACTTACAGCATATAATTCAGTGGGCGTCAAGCATATTCACGCCTCGGCAACCATCACTACAATGGTTTGTACAACACTTCAACCCAAAGAAACCCTGTGCCACTGGCTGTCACTCACTCCTCATTTCTCCTGCTCCTGAGTCCCCAGAAACTGCAGCCAGACTCTCGATTCCTATAGATCGGTCCGTGCCCTCTTCTCTTTGTTGATATGTAAGTTGAATCACATAGCATGCAGGTTCTATGCCTGGCTTCTTTTGCTTAGCTTCACGTTTCGAAGATTTCTCTGTGCTGTGTTGTATCGTATACAGCACTTCAGTCATTTTTAGGGCTTGATAACGTTCTTTGGGGGCCTGTAAGGGGGTCAGTGGGTAAATCTGCTTGCTCTGCAAGCCACGCAACTTGAGTTCAATTCCTGGAACCCATGTTTAAGTGGAAGAGAGGACCAACTACCAAAAGCTGTTCTCTGACATCACCACATGCTCTGGGGCATTCATGCCCTGCCACGACGTCGAACACAAAGAAAATAAATTAATACATTAACAATAATAACAACAACATAGAAGTGTTCTGTTGTGTAGAGGCAACAGAGTCCATCTCTCCATCTACTGGTGGACACTTAGGCTGTTCTTTAGATTTTGGCTATGATTAGTGAGGCCACGTGTGGGTTTTGGTGTGGATGCTCACCCTCCCTTTATCTTCTAGAGTGGAATTAAAGTCCACACAGACATCAACCGTATGTTAGCTTGAAGAACTGCAGATAGTTTTCTAAAGCCAGGGTGCCATCACCATGGGATGGTTCCATGGTCTCCCCTCCCTAGCCCTCGTGTGAGAACCCGGTTTTGGTTACTGCCATTAGGCAGCGTCAAGCCCCTTCTCATCGCCGTTCCCATTTTCCTGGTTAATGATGTCAAGCATCTTTTTCTCCATAACTGTTCAGAGAAACATCACTCAAGCCTCTGTCCGTTAAAAAGCCCAGTTTGTCTCTCTGTCATTGAGCCATGAGATTGTTAATATGGCCCAGGTATGAGTCTCTTCCCAGATCAGAGGTGCAGAGGTGACTGCTTTTGAGCTGAATGAAAGCCAGGTGTGCAATTCTTACCACATGTAGGGCCATGCTGAAGCCTTTCCAGGCAGAAGCATCTTCCTCCCACGGCTCCACAGGTCACTGCTGTCATTGTCCCCACACTGCAGACAAGCAGCCACAAAGTTGTAACCTGCTCATTTCAAATATCTAGTAAGTGGCAGAGGGGATCTCAGGGCACAAAGGACAAACAGCCCAGCCTGCCAAAACTCCTTCTAGGAAGGAGAGCCTCTTGGGGTTGACATAGGCCTCAAGCAGCAGATGACCCTGTAAAGAGGCATGGCTCTCCCAGCAGGTGTTAGCACCATTAGATTGAGCCCAGCTTGCGGGGGAGGGGTTGCCCCCTCTCTCCCCTGCCAATCCTGAGGGATCTGGATTTGATTTTTATCCCAAAAAGGAGTCAGATTCCTTATAGGCAAGCATGCTCTAATGGGTCAAAAAAGGAATACTCTCTCACAGGGAGTAAAGGCTGAGGCTCAGGGCCCATCACTCCAAATCACAGACAATGATGCTCCAGGCTGATGACATCACAGGGGCTTAGGCATGAACATCCTGGGACTGGCTTTGCAGCAGCCAGGGGGACTCTGACTCTAGAGTTCTAACTGGGCATGGAGGAACATAGATTCATAGGGACAGGTTCAAATTGTCCTCTGACCTCTCCGCTGTGGACCTAGAGATCAAGGTTTTATACAAGAATATAGTTAATGGATGTTCTGGTTACAAAACACAAACAGCAGAAGACTAGTCCAGTAGTTAACTGGGTAAACTTTATCCCTACTCACATGAGGGACTATAACACTGCTGTGAAAAGATGGGCACGATGTACCACGGAATCCTGGGAGGTTCTATTTTTATAACACTACACTTAACAATCCTAATTATTCATAATCATTTTAACAACCCCAGTGGGAACCTGAGAAACAGGGAGGTGAACGACCTCATCCAAGATGAGGGCAAGCTGGGACTTAAGCTCTTCTCAGTGAAGTGTCCTGCTGACATTGTCAAGTTCCCACTCAGTCTAGACACTGCACTAAGCACTCCCTCTTGTATGGCAGCAATGGGCCAGAGGATGTCTCCTCCATGTGACTGGGGGTCCTCTTCTATTGCTCTGAGAAATTTCTCATGACTATGCTATTTATATAAAGAAATGGAATAATCTGCTTCTTATAGTTACTGAGGTCCCTGGGGAAGTAAGGATGGGACCCGTGGTGACCCGTCTACACTCCTATGCCCAGATGGAAGCCTCTTGTTGAAGAAGCAGGCTGAGGGTGCCCCAGATGCCACTGGATCCAATGAACCTACAGTCCACAGAAAACATTTCTTCCAGACTCATGCCCTCTTGTCAGTGGGATGAGTGTCTCTGTGCTGACCCTCCCTAGGTGGTCAGGAAGATGCCAGGTCAGTCATTACAGATGACATCCCAGAGCACAGCGGCATGAACAGAACCTGAAGAGCTTGCTTCACAGAGTGCTTTTGGTTATGCCCCTTCGCCCTGCCAGGGCTTCCTTGAGATCTAGGGACCACCTCTCTCTTTGTTCTTATGTTAAGCCTGACTTCCTGGATGCTCACTCTCCCTTCAGGCTTCTGTAGTGACCACACCTAGACTTTGACATCCGAGGTTTCTCTATTCTCTAGGTCTATACACACCTCCAAGAACTATCCCCACATGCCAGCTAAAATCCCCGTGTGGCCCTCAGTTTGAGGATAGAGTGGGACTACAGGCTCCTACATAAGAATCCAGTGAGGCTAGCCACAAATGTAGTTCCTCTTGCAGGAAGTGGAGCCCTACACCAATCCTACCCACCACACACACACACACACACACACACGCACTACTCAACATATCATCAACCAAACAACACACACTGAGCATGAGCACATAAAAGACCAACCTTCAACAGAGACCAATGAATGCTTAGCACAGACAATATCTTCCCACACCCAACACATATACAATAAGCACTCAGAATGCACACACTAACCTCTACAACCAACACACACACGAGGAACACACACCGACTTTTTATACTCCAAAGATGCACAAAGCACACCCAATACACACCAACTCCTTACGCCCAAAGATATACTCACAATACACACCCAACAATCCCTTACACCAATACACATGCATGATGCGTACTTCTAACACACACAGAGCACACCCAGCACTCATGCACCAACCCCTTAGACCTAAGACATGTGCACACCACAACGTACACCTAACATGTTGTTCAAGGCAAAGCTAACTGTCCTACCACCCTGACATGTCACAGGCCGAGTCACCCCTGCTGATTTTCTCCACTCACTACACATGTACACACTGAAAACACCCTCCCCAACTTCCTCCAACACACGTGTCCAAGTACATATGCATATCTAGTAGGCACATACTCGTACTATACAGCCCTGTGACATTCCCTAAACATCGGCATATGCCACAACCATAGCAGCCTCCTGAAACTTACACCTAACCACACCTATGCATTATATACTGTGCATATGTAGTATGTGTATTATACATATTCAGGGTGGAGGGGCATTACTGGGTAAGGAGTGTGTCTGGGTGTGCTGTTTGGGATGTGAATACCTTGGATGCAGATGGGTAATGGTTTTTGGGAACACACGGTACCTGTTTCTATCATATCCCCAATATGCACACACCTAACTATACAAACCCTCCAACCCTACACTAAAACCCACACTTACAGTCCCACATTTTCATATCTAAGAGCCTTCCCTGCCACATAACCCCCAAGCATATAACCCCCACCACATAACCCCAAACATATATTCTGTAACTCCACCCACCCAACGCACTTCGAATGCCCACACTTACTCAGATTATGTAGTCCCACAGTCATGTAGACACGCAATTAGTAGACAGAATCACACAAACAAATGACATGTTTCCTAAGCAGCTAAAAGGTTACCATGCATACAGATACATTCACGTACACTGTCACTGAGCCCAAAGTCCCACCCCCCTGGCCTCTCCACTGTGGCATTCTCCTGCCTCATACATGCTCATCAGCTTGCTACTAAGAATGAATGGTGTGGCCACAGTGGATAGAACCCAGCAGGTCCCTTCAAATCCTTTGATGGCCCCTCCCCCATTCCTGCTGCTTCTAAGCCTGGACCAGCTCTGCACAGAGGGAGCCCAGGTGGCAGGGGGATGGGCAGCCCTCACCAGTCTTCCCCTCAAATTCTTGCCTGCTCCAGGGGTTTGCTCTTTCTTGTTCATTAATGATTAAAATATTTTATGCAGACCACAAAGATCGTTGTCTTTGTCTTTCTTTCTTTATAAAAACCAACAGATGCATGTGGGACCCTCTAGAGCTCCTCAGGGTGATTTACATGGCCGCAGCCAGTTCTTGGGGGAAGCAAAGCAAACATTCCCATGGCCTAAGAACCCCCCACCCCCACCCTGCTCGGTCAGGCCCTCTACCCAGCCACAGCCACACAGGAGGTGGCCTCTTGGGAGGCTTCCTATTTCTATTTTTTTTTTAAGATTTATTTATTTATTTAATGTATATGAGTACACCGTAGCTGTCAGGGCATCAGATCCCATTACAGATGGTTGTGAGCCACCATGTGGTTGCTGGGAATTGAACTCAGGACCTCTGGAAGAGCAGTCCGTGCTCTTAACCGCTGAGCCATCTCTCCAGCCCCCTATTTCTATTTTTATCATTCAACCTTGGATGGGAGTTGGGCAGGCAGAGGCTACCCACACAGACTTCTTTTACCTGGCTTTTTAAAACACAGAATCACCTTGGCCTTCAGAGGTCTAAGCTGCAACCAATCCCTAGTTAGTTGTGGAATTGCCAGCCTTCTTGGCCCCTCCTCAAACTCTATAACCCATCCCCACAGCTCTGGATAGCGCCCATGGAAAAAGCAGGATAGCTCCACCCTGTACCTGGGCCGAAAGAGGTGTGCTTAGACAGCACAGTCTCTTGGCCTGGGCTATTTCCCTTGGATTTCCCAGGAGACAGGAGTCTGCTCCAGGGACCCATCCAGCTTCAGTTCACACATAGCTTTTGGATGTGTCTGAGACAGCCCTGTCTGAGACAGCCATTCAGCCAGACAGTCATGTGCCCACACACATTAACTACACACCTGCTAAATGTCTTACGGTACAGGGCATTCCCCTAGCTGATGGACAGAATGGGGAACAGCATACATGTGGCCTCTGCCCTCTGCAGGTCACATACTAGTGAGGCCACACAGACACCAATCCAGTGAGGAGACAAGGTCAGGCAGGGTAATATGATCAGGAAAATAGCTGGCCTCGCAATGTGACAAACTAAGGTGACCTTTGTCCGGAAGGTGGCTGGGGAAGGCTTCTATGAAGAAGAGGCCAATCTGAGAGTGAAAAGAGTTGGCCCCCCCCCCCCCCCGGGTAGGCTCCAGAGTTCTATAACACTAGTTAGGGGAACAGTCACTACAAAGGTCCTGAGGCCAGAACATGGCAGAGGGTGACTGAGTGCTGGATCAGAGTGGACAAGGGAGGGTCCCAGCTGGCTCCAGTGACCCCATCAGGGATGCCTCCAGGTACAGAGAAAGCCAGACTGTAGTGTCTGCTCTCCAAGAGCACCTGTCCATTCAGTTCCCAGACTTTGTGAGCTTCCCAAACCCAGGTGAGGGGGTAGTAAAAACCTCTTGTTGACTGATGTGGAAACTGAGGCATGGAAAGCTGTCAGCCATCTGGGTCCAACGATGAACTGTGAGGTGAGCAAGTCTTGGAACCAAGTCCTTTCTTCAAGGTGTCAGAAGATCCCACCCCAGCCCTGCAGGGCAGTGTGTGGATACTGGAGGAGTGGGGGCTGTCTTAGGCCAGGACCTGGCTACTTATACATGGCAGCTTACAAAGAGATTGGACTTTAGAGATGAGAAGTGACTTGCCCAAAGTCACACCAAAACTCTGAAGAAGAGCCTGGGTTCAATGCACATCTGTCACCACAGGGCTGACTAAGTAATTTGTTAGTATTAATGAATATCCTGGTTTGAGCCTGTGGGTGACAGGGACACTAGGGGAAGGGTGTGGGTAGGGATATGTTGGGGTCATATTAGAGAGGCACCAACACAGGCCCATCAACCTACCAATATATCCTCTGGACCTGGGATGCCACCCTGAAGGAAAACACACTGCCTTCCCAGGTCCCATCACAGCCTCAGAAGTATAGAGATGATGCCTTCTCAGTACAGGATAAAAAAGGCCACAAAGGCAGGGAGTGGCCTAGCCACTCTCTAGATGTCTAAAACTATCTTTGAGCAGACTCGGGTGACCTTACCTGCTTCTCTAGTTTCAGGGTTCCTGAGGCCAGAATGTATCAGAAAGATTTACATGGACATTCATATCTAAGGACTGGCCAACTCCATCTGGTTGCCAAGTCTTTCTCCTCTCTCCCTCCTTAGAGAAAGGTGCTAGCTGAGGGGGTCTCTGGGCTTGTACTGCTTCTGCAATCTCTAACCAGACTATGTTTCTGCCATGAGGCTGCTGTCCCCTTGGGCAGAGCTTTGGAAAGACTGCAGTGGATGTAGGACATGGAGCCTTTCTAAACAGAGTAGGGAATACCTATGAACTGAAGGCTCGCTGCTATTGTGTGTGAGCGTGTGAGACAGCCGTGACCATCCTCTTGAGCTGGGGTCTTGTCCTTCGGCCTCTGGAGAGGCCTGGAAAGAGTCACTGTGGAATGTGCCAAGAGTGACCAGTGGGAAGCCAGCACATAGAAATGGCATTTAGCAGAAAGATGTTTCCTTCCAGGTTAGGAAGAAGGTAAGCATAGACCACAAGTAGTCTCCTCTCATGGACAGTGTCACTGAGACCTTCTACAAGCAGTCTCATGCTGGGCTAGGGCTAAGTGAGACATGAACAGCACCAGGACAGTCCTCCTACATCTTTCACCTTCCCGTCCATCCCCACAGGGTTCTTATGGGCTGGGTCTGGGAACAAAGTGTATCTACTCAGCCTCTATTGGCTGGAAGGTTCCAGACAGCATGGATGTTGTATCATCCAGTCCTTAGGATCAGATCACTCCAGTGTGCTTAGCATCATCTGCACTTTACAGACTGAGAAACTGAGGCACAGAACACTGTGCAACTCCTCTGTGCCACTTGGATAGAAAGCTGAATCCAAAGAGAAGGGCAGGAGGCTGACTCTCAGCATTGGGACAGTCAAGAGAGAAGACAAGACAAAGCTTAGATGTCTGAGGTTTTAGGCACCAGCATGAAGTTCAGGGTCGCTTGGGAAGTGTGGATCTGGCTCTTTGGGCCCATCAGGTGGGCCTTGAAACAGTCACATGGCACTTAGTACATGAAGCAGCTACCATGAAATATCTTTTCACTCCAATTACTTTTCAGAATATTTTTTCTAATTCACTCCCTGCAAAATCTGACAGATTAGGTAAATATGTCTTTTTATAAACGAATCCCGTTAAAATAGCTAATAGTTTCTGTCTAACTGTTTCTAGTCTCTTGAAAAGTTCTGTCTTCTACGTAGCCCCTTATCCATTCCATATGCCCCTCTGAAGTCATTGTTAACAGAACAAAGAGAACACATAAATAGCCTCCACCCGAGCTGACGCTGACTCCAGTTAATGCCAATCAAACGTCATTAGGAGAGCCCCAAATCAAAGCAGGACAGAGCTACTCAGGAGCTCAGGAACCAGGCCCTGAGGGATGAGGGATGAGTTAGCAGGGCTGGCAGCTGCCAGGAGCTGCAGCAGGCACTGTTTGCTGGGCTTAGAGAGCTTACTGCCAAATGTGTATGATGAGCAAGAGAGTGACCGAACAGTTACAGCTTATGCACCGGTTGCATAGGGGAGGCAGTCAGGGAGTGATCTTAGCCCAGGGAGGTCAATATTTGTAATTTCCACACTAAACACTAGGTCTTCCATGTGTATGAACTCAGCCTGGACCCTTCTGACCTTCCTAATCTCATCCTAGTACTCTGCCATTAGATTCCTGGCCATTCCTAAAGACAATACTCCTGGATCTTACTGTGTCCACATCCAACAAATTACAGCTTGTTTCCCAGTGGTCAACTCACTTGTTCACCTGCCTTGTTCTCCTGTCTAGATTTCCCATTACATTATCAAGATCAAGGAGAACATTCCACTCGTGTCACAGAGCCCACGGGGGCTTGACTCAAAGGGTGATCATCAAACGTTATGAACGAATGAATGAGTGAATGAATGGATGGATGACCATCTTCCTCCATGAGTTGAGTCATTTGCCCCACTCAATTCATGTGTTCTTCTGGATGTGTGCATGGGGCGGGGGCACCATTAGACTGTTTCTTTACTCTTCTGTCTCTAATATGTATAGTCTTCTAAGATGTGGCCAGTGCTTATTAACCCGCTACCAAGTGTGTCCAGGCTCCATCCAGTTCTGGGGCTTCACAGTGCCCTACAGCCTGAAGGTCAAGGCATCTGGACAGAAGTCTGAGGCCTGCCTGTATTGTCCTAGAAACTGAAATGAGGAAAGATATGATCCCCAAGTGATAGGGGTAGAATTAGCAGAACTTAAGAATCAGACCAGAGCTAGAAAGGCCTAGAATGTTCCACAGAACCTCAGGGTTTCTCAGAAACAATAACTTAAAATGTAGGCGGTATTGCTGGCCTCCAACATTTTGTATAGATCCCATCTTTTTGGGTTCGCACTCTCTTGAGGGCTAAGGCCATGCCTTTATTGGCTGTGTCCAGTCCTTCTCAGAGGCTGACCTGACACAATGGGTAAGTACTGGGAACTGCTGGCTTGTCACACACGGAGAGAGACTGTTAGTCCAAAAGTCCTCGGGCCACAATCCTTCCTTGGCATTTGTTCAGCCCTAGAGCTGGCCTGAGTTTTTTTCACCCTGAGTCAGAATTTTCTCAACTGCTAGTTAATCCCCGGGTCCCAGTGACTGTCCTTTTGAGTGTCTGCCCCCTGCTGGCCTTGCCTTGCTGCAGCCAGGCCATTTCAGCCAGGGATGGAGACAAGGAGGCTCCTGTGGTCCACTCTCACCAGAGCCTGGCTTCCCCTGTCCTCAGGGCCAAAGTATGATACCCGTTGTATAAATTGAAGCAGAGGTCCATGCTTTTGGCTGACACCCTTTCTCAGATCTGCCTGTCTCACCTTCCACACCCATCCATCCCATCATACACATTTCTGACATAACTGTACACACATGTACTGACATGTTCATCTACACATACTCATTCACACCCACATAATCCACACTGTACATGCACAAATGCAATTCACTGGCATGCACACACACAGGCACACGCCCACCCCTTTGGTCACAGTGGTCTCTCCCTGGAAAAAACTTCCTGCTCCTCCTCCGGCCAATAATCCCTCATCCTTCAAGGTGAAGAACAAGTGCTCTCTCCTCCAGGAAGACCTCCCTGACTGCTCAAGCAGAGAGTCCTTCTGGACTCTCCTAAAAATATTCCAAACAGTTCAGCTTGCATGAAGCACCACAGAACCTCTGAATCGCAGGACTTGATTGTTGCCAGGGACCACCTTCATAATTCAGACTCGAGAAGCATCTACGGAGGAGCCAGGGGTTCGCAGCACACAGCAAAGTTGAGAAAAGAAAAGCCAGCTGTGCCTAGTGCCTAGGTGGGTGCTGACTTGTCCCTGGGGTCCCAGTTAAGTTTCTAGGTTTTCCTAGGTTGAGGGCTGCAGGTATGAACCCACTCCCAGCTTATAAAGGTATGAGTCTTCTCCAGGCAGCTTTGACCAGGGAGACCCATACATACATTCAATGGACATATGCCTCCCTCCCAAGGTCATTGGGTCTCAGTCCTTGTGTCTCAGTGGGAGGGATGCTGGGTGGGGTGGGGATGGGAGGAGCATATGTGACACGCAGGCTGCTGCTGAGATCTACACTTGCCTCCCTGAGGGCACAGCAGCATCACCACTCTACCAGGCCTTCAGCACGTATCTGCAGTCACCATGCGTCCAGTGTGCTCCAGGCACAGGGAAGGTCACGTGTGCAGCAGCTGCTTTAGGAAGCCCCCAACCCTATCTGTAGTGGGCTCCTCAGAAGTAGATGAAGGTGAATGATGAGTCCTGGACTAACAAGAGGGTTTTGAGGATCCACACAGACAGTGCAGGACCCCAGGCCCTGCTACCTGAAGAACTGTGGGCAGTACTTTAGTCTTCAGTACCCCATCCTGACTGTGCCTTGTTCCTCCATCATGCCATTAGGTAGACAACCAGAGAGGTGGCCATGGGATTTTTGTTCTTTTTAGGATCCTGAGTGGGCACTCTATTATGGCATAGCTACAGATGCTAGGGTCTCTGCTGAATTCTCTAGAACCTTTATCTGGTCTCTTTGGTTTCACAAGGCAGAGTTTCTGTCACTCTTCCTAAGACCAACTCGGCCCTATTAGTCAAGTTGTAGATGAGAAAACTAGGCTCAGAGAGGTTAGGCATTTACACAAGGTCACACAGTAAGTCACAGGGAGCCAGGTCTACCTGCAACAATCTCCCAGGATTTCTGAACAACCAGCCAGACCTAAGGGGGTTCCTGGGCCTTGCAGGTAAGCTGAGCGGCAGGGCAGTTAAGACTACATCACATTTATAAGCCGTGTATGACTTTACAAGCCTCCAGCTAGAATTTCATCATAGCTGGGACCTGGAAAGTCTACATAATCCTGGAAGGCGTTGGTCTCAGCTCAAAGCCTGCTGTGACTGCTAATTGGATCGTCAGCCTATGCTGTAAATCAGACCGCAGTGTGGGCACCGACACTGCAATCTGTCTCCAAACAGGCACTGTGTGTCTTTACATTATTGTTGGCCGACCAGGGCCTTAAATAATTTCTGTGTAACCCAGTCCATAAATCTGCCCTCGCTCTGTGGCTAGAAACATTGCCAGAGAGGAGCCCCTGCGCCCAAGGTAAACAGTGGGCTGGCAGCTGCCTCCTCGTCAGGCAAACACCACGGCAATGGGGCTGGCGAGGGGCACACTCGGGGAAGTCTCAGAACACGCTGGGCTTGGCTGAGGCTGAAGGAGTCAGAGCTCTCAGCAGTCCCCACAGAGTGGCATCATACGATGTGACGCCAGTGCAGCTTAAGCCTGGAGAGCCAGCTTGTTTGGGTTGGGGGGAAGATGCCACCAAATGGAGGGGGGCAGGGAGGCTGGAGGGCATCCCCTCTCTGTGCACTTCTCTCCTCACTCCTAGGAGGCTGACCCACTTCTTCCTACTGCAGTGGCAAAGCTCACAGAAGTCATGCCAACTATCCACAGAGTCAGCAAGTGGTAAGGCCAGGGTTTGAACTCAGAGCAGCCTAGTTTCAAGGCCCTTTCCCTGTTACATAAAAATGCGAGCCGGAAGCAGACGGAGTTACAGAGACCATTGTTAATGACCTGAAATCTGCCTATGAGGGAGAGACGACGATCCAAGCAATGTGAGAGCGTGTGAGTGGCCAGTGGTTAGGAAGGCAGCCTGCTGTGAGCAGAGCCCAGGTGGGCAGAGGCGGATGACCCCATGCCACAGAGATGCCACAGACTGTGCTGCTGACCACAGTGGTGACCTGATGAACACTTGCTGGGCTGTAGGCCCTGGTGGGTGACAGATAACCAGAGAGAATGGTCAGAGTCCGTCCTCAGAGGCGATAGGAAGCAAGTGCCAAGGGGTTTGCACAAAGATGGGGCACGAAAGGACAGGGGGACATACTGAGAAGGGCAGTCACATAAATGAGACAACGGGGGGTCACACCTTCATAGAGACTCCTGCGTGTGGAAAAACACCCCTGCACCCTAAGCCTCTCGCTTGCTCCATAAGCTGTACTGACTCAGGGTCACTGCAAAGGTCTGTGAGAGTCTCATCCCCTGTCTGAGTCACAGCCAGAGTCCAGACTGCACCACTGTCCCTCAACAAAGGCACAGCCTTGGTCCCTTGGCATGATGGTATGGTGGCAACTCCTCCTCCTTCTCCTCCTCTCCCACCAGCAGCATACCATGACACGGTGACACTGTAACGGCTGGAGCCCTGGGGTTCCTACGGTGAAATGCAGGTGTTGACAGGCCTGGATCTGTGGGAGGCCCGGGGTGATAATGCATGGGAAACACTCGGCACCTCAGAACAGCAGCACATGAGGGCGTTTTTTGAATAGCGAGTCTTCATGCTCTGCCTCATACTAACTTCTGAGATCCATTCTACAGCATCTGGGGGAGCAGCAGTTACAGGGCCTGGAGTGTGGGTTTTGGCCTATTCTGCCGCAACACAACCAGACCATGCAGAACTGTGGATTCTGTTTTACTTTTCTGGTGACAGGAAGTTCTGAGAGACTGTGAAGAAACCAACCAGAAAGCTGCCGCCTAAAGCCTGGCTGTGACCTACCTGATGACAGGAGTTGGTGGCAGGTCGCAGGTGCTCCTGGGGTTCTGCTCCACCTTCACCTTGGCCAGCACGGAGACACAGCGGGGCTCCAAAGTGACCAACTACTAGGCTCTCAGTGTTTTGTAGAAACATTTAACACTATGGTTGGCCTCTGTGACCCTCAAATGCTGCCTGTGTACGGTCAAACACCCAAGGATGAAAAAAGTGTCCCCCAAACCCCCAAGCTCCATCTGTACTGAACATGTTCAGTCTTTTCCTGGTCATTATTCTCCATGCAGACAGCAAAACAGCACAGCAGTTATAGTGTGGTGTGAATGAGACGTAAGGAGGAATCCAGAGATGCTTTAAAGTAGCGGAGGGCTGTGCACACATTACAAGCAAACACTGCAGCATTCCACATAAGGGACTTGAGCATCTGCAGATTTTGTTATCTGTGGGAGGTCCTGGAGAAGGAACAACCACTGTGCCCCTTTACAAGACAAAGGCATGCTATACCATCTCACGATTAAAGATGATAAACACAAGAAGGCAGGCAGATGGGAGAACCCGGGTGGGAAATGAACCTTAAAATCAGACGTCCCCTAGCGTGGATTTCAGTGTGTGGAACTGTTTAAAAGACTGAACCACAAGACATGGGAAGAGTCTGAGAAGGTTCAGTCTGCACAGTGCTTGCCATAGAAGCATGAGGGCCTGACATCCATCCTTGGCACCCACACACAAAAAAGTGGGTATGGTAATCACATTGTAATCTCAGTATTGGGGAAGCAGAGACAAGAGGGCTTCTGAGGCTTGCTCACTGATTCAGTGAGCTCCAGGTTCACTGAGAGACCCTGTCTCGAAAAGGGGGCGGGGTGGGAAGTGATTGACATATCATTCAGCTTCTGACATCCACAGCCAAGAATTCACGAACTTCCCACCATCACAAATAAAAGTTTAAACGTGACCATATACCGAGGGGCTAGCAAAACCAACCAACAGTATTAGAAAGCTTCAGAATTAAAAATAAAATTAATTAAAAATGTCTTTGTGACTTAAATTAGTCAAACAGTAGCTTAGACAGCAATGACCCAGGAGGAGGAGCTGAAGCCACGGTTGCCGAATTCCAACCAGAGAACTAGATGCCAGGCTGAGAAGGCGCATCTCTAATCAAAGCCTCAGGGGAGAAGAGAGTGAGGAAGACAAGCTGAGGGTCGCAGGGAGTGTCTCCCAGAGCTGCGAGTGTACAAAGAACTGGGAGGATCAAAATGTTGAAGCACTTAAGAACAAAGGCCAGAAAACACAAAGGCTGCACAACACAATCTTGAGACCATGTTCACCGCTAAGACAGAAGCGAGATATAAGGGAATAATACAGAGTACTAAGAAAAAGAACTGCCAATCAAGAAAAGGTACCAGGAAGCTGGAAAATGATCCCCGAAGGAAGGTGTGAGCTGTGTAAGACATGGGGTGTGCAGCTGAAGGCATACTGAACAAGTGGCAGGGTCAGAGTCCTGTGTCCCAGCATTTGTAGGGACAGAATGGCCAGCAGTGCCCTGAGGCTCATCTGTAGCTACAGACAGGGGTAGGGTCCTCATTCACTGTCTGCTCTTTTAGGTCAAGAATATCTGATAAAATTAGAAGCTAATCACCAACAAAAGAACTTGAGCATATAACTTCCAAGACACCAGGCAGGAGGCTGGGGGAATTTAAGGGGAAAATTGCTCTTAATCCAGAAAAATTAAGCAATTAAACAGAAACTCAGAAAAAAATGGGGAACACAGAAACAGAAGTAGAAAGCAAAATGTAAGGTATCAGAAACAGGGCTAGAGAGATGGCTTAGTGGTTAAGAGCACTGGCTGCTCTTGCAGAGGTTCTGAGTTCAATTCCCAGCAGCTACATGGTGGCTTACAACCATCTGCAATGGGATCTGATGTCATCTTCTGGTGTGTCTGAAGACAGCTACAGGATACTCATACAACTAAAATAAATCTTTAAAAAATATGTATATCAGAAACATGGACCCAGCTGTGGTGGTGCAGTCCTGTAATCTCAGCATTTGGGAGTCGAGGCAGGGGACTGTTGACTCCCTGCCCAGCCTTAAACAACAACCACCAAAAATAAAAAGAGAAACATGTCCAAATGGATTGGTAAGCAAAGAACTGAAAAGGCTACATGCTAATTGAAAAAGAACTGCCTAAAGAACAATGAAATGGAATAATTTCCACCTGCCAATTCCACTGATTGTGCCTAAAAGCCAAGAATTTAAAAATCGTAAAGTTAAAGGTTAGGTAAGGATGCCCCAAGCACAAACCATCCACAGGCTGGTGCAGGCACGTTAGTATCGGATGCAGTAGAGCTTATGAAAAAACACTACTAGGGCTAGATCCGTTTTCTGGTGATAAAAAGCTTTACACTTCTATCAACCAAACAATGCTGCACTGAAACCCAGCTATATGGATGGAAACGCAGGTTACCACTGCAGAGGAAGAGAACAGTTTCTTTCCATTTCTAATATGTTAAGCACGAAGAAGTGAATCAAGTTGCCGATTTGGACAACACAAGAAGACTTTCTACAGAATGAAAACCAAGTGTGCACATTTCCCCTCAAGCACACAGGAACATTTACAAAAACCTGCCACATATTAGGTCTAAGGGTCAGACCGTGTAAATAATGCTCTTCAATTACAGTGGAATTTAATTAGAAGGCAATAAAAAGGGGGAAATGTCCTATGTTTGGAAAATGAAAGACTTCCTGCATCATCAGAACGAGTACAGTAATATTCATTTGGAGCTGAACAATGAAGCCAGAGCTGCACCAGGGGATCTGAGGTCCAGGGGCAGAGGGATTAGAGGGGAGGGTTGCTCTGTACAGGACTAGTCCACTAGGAGAAGAAGGAAGCTGGGGATTGATGGAGACTCACTGTACACACGGGAAAGGAAGGAGATAATAAAGATAAATGCAGAAGCTCATGTAGTCTAAACAGATACAACAGAGACAAATAAGTCAAGAATTCATTTTTTGAAAAGAGCAGGAAACGAGTCAGACCTCTGGGAAAGGAGCAAGAAAACAGGGAGAAGGCATACACACAAACAGTGCTAGAGAAGACAGCACCGTCATTACAGATCCAGCAGAGATTTCAACAGTAAGAGCCGGATCTGGAGAGGTGGTTCAGTGGCTAAGAGCACTGGCTGCTTGTTTCTCCAGAGGACCAGAGTTCGATTCCAGCACCCAAACAGTGTGGTTCACAACCATCTGTGACTCCAGCTCTAGGGGATCCAATACCTTTTTCTGGCCACCAGCCAAGTAAGTAGAGGGTATATAAACACACACACACACACACACACACACACACACACACACACACACACACACACGAGGAGGA